>NC_054537.1:4387287-4587287 GCF_017654505.1 Polyodon spathula | reverse complement strand
CAAACATGTATTCATTCCCCTGCATTCAAAACACAGGGGAAAAGATTAAGAAACTAACACTAACAGGCTGGACCACAACAAATGATATGTAAATCAATGAAACAGTGGCAGAGGGTATGATTTAAGCCATACACTGGTTACCTGGTGAAATTAACACTTTTCAAGAGATTTATTTCCCTCAAACTTCAATATTCTTTAAATGAATCTTGTTGCAAAAACTGCATCTATAATGAAGGTGAACCCCTTAAATTCTATAATGTATTTCACACAAAACTGAAATCCCAACTTTGCCAAACAGGTTTCTGTAATACAACAAACACTGTAGTATGTTTTCAATTTTAGTACTGATGGTCGCTTAAGCTGAGCGAACACAAAGCCAATTCTTCAGCAACAGTGTTTTGAAACCTGGTTCCAGTAGACCGGGAGACATAGTTTGAATCAACTTTGCTGTGTCAAACCCTCAAGTCTCCCCTGGTGTGCCACGCAGTGACCTGAAACATAGTCTCAAGCCACAAAGTGCATTGTAAAACATAGCTATGAATCTTATTGTATCATATAGGCATGAGTTCCTGTTCATTTTTTGAAGCTGTTCTATAATAATGTTTCTAAATTCTACAATGGGGAGAACAGCTGTTTCCTTGTTTTTCAGGGTGAAACAGTTCCTTGAATGATAAAGCACGCCCAAGTTCACCCAGATATATAACATGAGTAGAAATACAGTTTTTAATATTAAATAAAACTTACAGATATTTTAATTTGAACAGTCCAGCAAAGGAGAGTTTGTTTACTTCCGTCAGATTGTTATGTTTCAAATTGCTATAAAAAAGAAGAGTGTTATTTAAAATGGCATGCAGTACAATACTTTTCAACAAAGCGTATGTTTAAAATATTCTGGCATCTCTTCCTTACAGGTATGCTGCATTCTGAATCTGAGCCCATGTCGCTCCTTTTAATTTGGAAATACTGTTACCACGGAAATCTCTTAAAGAAAACAGAAAGCAGATTTATCATACAGAATTACTGTGCATTCATGGTACAAACATAAACCATTGTTGTCTGTCCTGCAGCAAAGGTTCAAGTCCAGCTCTTTACAGCTATTGATTCTTTTATTTTTTACTTTCCCTTTGTACTTACCATAACAGACCATTTAGTGTCGAGAGGTATACTGGTTTTAAACTTCAATATTATGATAAAATCAGAGATTGATGTTTTTAAGTTAATTTACTATTTCATGTTATTTTATAAAAAGGCATGCAAAAATGAATCGACCCTTCAACCATAACAATGAAGTCCCTTTTTCCCCTCTATTCAGTTTACTATTCACAGTTTGCAGTGCTAACCTTGGTTTGTGTTGTCACTGTTAGATACTGTAGTTACAACAATACAGAGCCTGGGCATTCTCATTAGGGTCAAATCTGTCAGCTGACAGCTGTGAAAGCTTACTGTGTGCACATCTGAAAACAGTGCAGTGTGAAAAAGCATTTCGTTAGCAATTTCAGACCTTTATCACTAGAAATTTGACAGGTCAGTTATCTCCTAGGAAACAGAATAACGACAGCATAAGCAATACATGTGGAAAACCTGCCATCGCGATGATAATGTCGCTTCCTCGCAACCACGTGTGACTCATTTTGAAGTTACTCCTTCCCGTTTGAAATAAATTAACCACAAACAGAATATATGTAAAACAAAATGAAAAGGCACGGGTCAGGGACGATCTATAGACAGTTATGGAATTTAATTTGAATTCTGTCTCGCTATAGTTTTCAGTTTGTGTTCGATTATTTTAGTAAAATTTAGAGTCGACCTTGTCAGCGAATCGGATTTTGTATACCACATTTTTTAAAATATCACATGCTATAGTATATACATCGTATTTGTGTAAGATTAGCACTCCTTTTTATCGCACACTGCAGTATGGGTCAAATGCTGAATATCAATTTTAGTCCACTTGATGGGCCTAACAACTGGAATGAAATGAGTCTGATCCACTTGTTTGTATTTAGGATAGCCTGCTATTGATAATCGCAATGGCAGCGCACCAACACGTTGATTAGCGTTAGCCCATTATGATCAAAACTAGATAAAGACCAGTTGCAGTTTACTAATGCAGACCCTCCCGCTCACACACACAAAAAGAGATCCACATTAAACATGTTTACGTTAGCCCTGTGAGTTAAACAGTAATGTAGCTTGGGAGTGGCTTGATTAGGGTGGGGTTTGATCATTTAGCACCAGTAGTCAGCTCTCTGGTGCTAAACTTTCAAAACAGTTTAGCACCAAATTTCAAAACTACACCTATGTAATGACTATTTGTCAATGTCCAATATATCAGACACTGGACAGCAAAGGGTTAAAATGTATATCTTTTACCAAAGAACACGAATAGTTGCACGTGGTTCATGTTTTGAGTGATCATGTTTTTTTTCCTGTCATTGAAAATTTGTGAAAAGCTGTATTGCCAATATACGCCACCAGCGGGCTAAAAAGGGATAAGTCATTGAGATGCATCTAAAAAAATACATGCACGATTTCTTAGGGTGTGTTCTCTGTGTCAAAACCACCCTGCGTAGTGAGGGTGGGCGGTATTTACTGTCAGCTGACAACCGTCTATTTTCTACAAGCGCTTCAGTCTAGTAGTTCAGTTGTGAGCTTTCTTTGTATATATATACTACCTCTTAACAAAACAAAGCGGGTAAGTGCCTCAGTAAGACGCTGTTTTGTAACAGTTTACTGCGCCTGAAGCAGCGCTTTGGCTGGGACCTCAGCTCCGAGCGGCTGTGGTTCGATCGCCTGTCTGTAAGGGCATTCTGTGTGATTGGTGCGCTTGTCGGGTCTGGCGATGCTGCGCTGCGTGGGGGCGGCTCTAAGGACGGTGCCCTGTGACGGATTTACTGTGACTAAGCCAAACTCATCGCTGTTTGGGGCAGTAAAAACGAGCGCTGCTTGTTTTAACACACGGGCCAGGTAAGCTATATGCCGTTTTTCTGTTGGTTTTCATGTCTTAGCTACAGCACATTCCACGAGAATGTATGGGTAAAAAAAATAAAAATAAATAGAATGTGTGTTATTTTTACAGAGCGTGTTTTTTGTTGTATCGCTGGGGTTTAGCATTGGCCAGGCAGCAGATGTGCACATCAAAGTGCTTGATAAATGTAGAGTAATAATAAGAACATGATGTTGTTTATTGTTTCAGGTTACTGTACTTTTTATTTATGTATTTATTTATGCTGCTGCTGGGGTTTGAACATGTAACTACCGATAAACAACAGTATATAATTTCGTACAAGTCTGAATACCCATTCTCGTTTTGATTACAACATACCATTACACACTTTCACTTTGGGCATATTATTTCAGCAGCGACGAGCCACCTGTTTAGATTAGTCTGGAAAACAAATAATTTTGCAAATAAACCACAAATAAACATAAACCACCCAAACAATTCCATTGCCTTGGTAATTAATATGCGTTGGAGATAGTGACGTGTCAGTAGATGAAAAATGGATTTGCAGCTTATTTTGTGGACTTGTTTCTATGCTTTGGCTGCACATCACTGGTACAGGTAATAGCGCAGTAACACTTAACGACATACCACATGGGAAGATTGGGTTGGGGTTTCAAATTCGCTTTAGTATAGCCAGGGGTGTAGTGCTATATTTAGAAGTGAGGGTCGCTATTATCTATTGATACAGGTTGCCTTTGCCTCTCCTACTCATTATTCTAGACCAGGCACGCTGTATTCAAACTGGTTCATTGTTTATCTCTCTTGCGGCTATTGTATTCTTTGATTATTGTATTCTTTAATTATTTGTATGGGTTATATACACATGTATATCTATCTCCATATAGGAGCAACGTAAAAATTTCGCGCGTAGTTTAGTTCATATTCTGAGGCAACAAGTAGAGCAAAACAGCTTTCATTTTTTTATCGCGGTCAGAAACAGTACAATTGTCCAATCGTTCCTTTAAGTACAAAACTCTATAATAGATAATAGCAGGGTGATATTAGGGTGTGTTACCGCCACTCAAAAACAAAACAAGCACTCTTGTTTAATCATCTGTGTTTATGGTATTGATAGCTGATCTCTTTAAATCTGGCTTTTTGCACATTTAACATGTTTCGAGATGATAATATAAAGAAAATAATGAGTTGATATAATCTGCAGTAAATACACTCGAAATGTTTAATTGTTTAATTATTATGTTAAATACAGCGTCAGTGACTAGAAGAGAAACAAAAAGAACGTCCTGGTTTTTCACTCTGCAAATCGGGTAACCTTAATTATTTGAACAGTGCGAGAAACTAAAGCTCTCATATAAATGCCTCATTCTGAAAACAGCTGGATAATTAATGACAGATAAAGAGGTTCAGAGAGTTTCATTCGCCAGGTGAAGTGACCTAATGAAAGCAATGCATGCAACCTGCCATAGCACAGGGATGGAAATACAGCGAGACTCCCATTGCATAGCAGGTTGATCCATTCCTGGTTTTAATGTGAGTTTAATAAGACACACCTGAGTTTGTTGCCTATACACTGGTTAATCAAGCTCATAGTAAAACCTGGAATGGGTGAAACTGCTATGCAATAAGAGTCTTGTTTGCATCATTGTAATACCAGATACAGTTTGTTAAAATGTCAATACAGGCTAACAGCTTTTTACTTTTTTTTGTAGGTATTTTGGAAACTCAAGAAGCTTGTTGACAATGCCAGACGTAAACACAGATAGCCTGGATGAGAAGCAGGTCCAGCTTCTTTCTGAAATGTGCATCCTTATTGATGAAAATGATGGGACGATTGGAGCCGATACAAAGAAAAACTGCCACTTAAACTCAAACATTGATGAAGGTACAATGACTCACTGGTGTTGATCAGTGTTATTGGTTATTAGTTAAGAACTGCAGCCATACTCCCTTGGAGTCATATCTTGTAAGCTCGTCAAGGTTGGATTTGGGTATTACTTGGATTGGGTGTTAGTAAAGGGGATTCCTTTCAATGACGTGTCAAACCAAGGTCCTGTCTATTCTGAGGACCTTCAAAAAAATCACATAGACGAGTCAGTCAACCCCGGCCTCACGAATCAATCTTAAATTCTAAACCAATTCTCCGTTGCCCGCTTTATTTCCCACAGTGCCACTGTTAAAAAGACACTCTTCAGATAAGTTGGAAGTGATTGTAAATGTGTTTTCTTTAGGTTTGTTGCATCGAGCTTTCAGTGTTTTCCTGTTTAATAATGAAGATAAACTGTTGCTACAACAGAGATCTGATGCCAAGATCACCTTCCCAGGTATGTTTTTTTCTTCTTATATCCTGTGCCCTATCTCTGTATCTATTTTTATAATTCATGTTTTTTTTTTTTTTTCAAAGTTTTCAGAGCAACTTCTCAAACTCCAGAGTTCAAACTGTTTTAAAATGTTTTAAAATTAAATTTAAAAATTGTGACCGAAGGGGATGTTCCACAACTGTCCTGCCATGTGTTTGATACTGTACTGATTAACCTGTTTCTGGAGACACAGATCATTCCCCATCACCCACCTCTTCTGACAAGGGTCAGTCTTATGATTTCCCACATAGGCTGCAGTCATTGTGCCAGTTCTGTAGAGTAGAACTGTGGCTTATCTACCTTGAGAATGTTTACACACAATCTGTATGTGCCTCATAGATATAGAAAACTGTAGGACAAAACTCCCATCACTTCCGTGTTGGAGAGCCTCAAAGCCATGTGTTTCTCTACCTTTCTTGCAGGATGTTTCACTAACACTTGCTGTAGTCACCCGCTGCACACGCCCCTGGAAATGGAGGAACAGGATGCGGCTGGCGTGAGGAAGGCAGCACAGAGGCGCTTGAAAGCAGAGCTGGGGATCCCAATGGAGCAGGTAATTTCAACAGCATGCAAACCATTCCAGCATTGCACTAAACCCTCAATGCAGTTTAACAGAACACCTTTTGTTTAATACTATTTTCAGCACTGTGTACTACTAGCGTATCTTCCAGTTTTATTAGAAATAAGACTCCCATTGCGTAGCAGTTTGAGCCATTCCTGGTTTTACTATAAAGACACATTTGAGCTTGATACCTATATACTGTGGCTAACGAAGCTCGTTCTATGGGGGGGGGGGGGGGGGGGGGGGGGGGGCTTGATGGCTAATTTTTTAATACATTTTCCTGGTCTTTGTCACGTTTTGCTTTTCAGGCAGGGTATTTTTGTACTATGAGCTCTAACTCAATGGCCAGCAATGATTTCTAACTCTTCCTCATCTTGTTAATGCAGGTACCGCCAGACGAGCTGACATACCTGACCCGCATTCACTACAAAGCGCAGTCTGATGGGATATGGGGGGAGCACGAAATTGACTACATTCTGTTTGTGCAGAAGGAGGTGGAGTTAAACCCCGATCCCAATGAAATCAAAAGTCACTGCTACGTCTCAAAGGAGGAGCTCAAAGAGATGTTGATCAAGGCGAAGAACAACGAGATCAAGATCACGCCATGGTTCAGCCTGATTGCAGAGACATTTCTGTTCAAGTGGTGGGATAACCTTCAGAATTTAAAGCAGTTTATGGACCACGGCAAAATACATAGGATGTGAAGCCTTTATTTTAACAAAGTCTGTATAGAATGCAAATACCACACTGTACAGAAGCTGCTACATGCATTTTAATCTTGTTAATTTTTTTTTTTGCACAGTAATTTTTATTTTAGGTATCCATCTCAGTAACCAGCACACAGGGTATATTCATTTTTTGTAAAATGTTCTGGTGCAGTTACAGTATGTAAATATTGCACGTTATTTGTTAACATGAAATAAAACAATACTTGACATGCAGTTTAACAATTATTATTATTATTATTTTTTTTTAAATAGAATGACAAACCATATGGTAGGGTATACAGCAAGTAATGATAGATTCCATCATTGTCTTAATCATATTAAAATGCTGAATTAATACTGTATATTGAGAAGTGACTTTACTTAAAAAGGTCTGTGCTGTGACCGGCGTGATGTACTTTCAACAGGAAAAGAAAGGGGTCCTTAAGTTGGACACTCAGCTGGTTCCTGCTACTAAGTCAGCAAAACAGAAGCATACAAACAGTGATTCAAAGTGCTTCCCTGCTGGCACTAGTTTCTTTATAATAGTACAGTGGTGGTGTATACAAAAAGAAATGTAGCTAGCAGTTGGCAGGATGCTAAGCTACATGGATGACAAGTTGAAGAAACCTCTGACCCTTTACCTAGCATCATGCACAGTATGCCTCTGACATACCTTCAAGTACAGACGGTGACTAACTACTGTCCTACACCACTGATCAAAACTACATGTGGCATGGATATCACAAACAGTTGTCTCTTATCAAATGAAATAAACTGGGACAGGGCTGTCCAATCAGTCCTGGAGGGTATTCCACTCCAGGTTTAACAGGTAAAATGAGATAATGAAGTACTTCTGGGTCTGGATGGGTGCTTAATTTGTTCAATTAAACCATTTAGAAAAGGGTAACAAGAGGCCAAGAGTGGAAGGGTCAACTTTGGCCACCCCCTGAACAAGGAACAATCCAAGCATAACCCAAAGTTGACCCTTAAAACACCCCCATCCTGTCATTTATCACATCTATGCCTAGTTCCAGTGCACTTTGTGACAGAAAATCATGACTACACAACTCTGAATTCTTCAGGAATATTAGTGTGACTGATTTACTGTCCATTTAAAAACACACAATGCAGAAGATCACGTCAAGTCATGGAGAAGAGATATTTAATAGAGACATGGTTTAACTTCACTCGAAGTTTACATTTCACCATACCCAAAGCCTGACCAAAAATGTAGCAGCATACAAATTATACAGTACAATAAACTACCAAATACTATGCATACATTTAAAGTGTATGTATTTCAAATTGACGTGGAATATTTTAAACGGCATGGCATAAGCAAATTCCCCCAAGTACTCAGGAATTACCCCGAAACATCTGTCTACTTCATTCCCTGGCTGGGATAAGCAAGTGTGTTTTCTTTTTGAAGAGCCTTGTGCAGCACTATGAATTCACCAAGGACTGAATCAACTGTCCACCCGTGCTTATCCTGGAATTACCACTCCACATTTACAATCCAGGTGTATCCCTGGCACTGTTAACTGTTCTAGAAGAAATACAGCTGCAGCTCTTCCCAGTCAGTTTCTTCAATACCTCCCCTCAACTTATGATAAATAGACAGTTTCACTGACACCTAATCTTAATGAGCACTAATCTTCGACTTGGTAAGCAAGTCCAACCCAAACTGGAGCAGCTTTGCATTACCGAATTAAACACATCAGGAAGAGGATTATGTAGGCTTACAGCATCCCCATCTCTAAAACAAATATAAGGCAGTTTGAATCTGTCCATTGAATTATGCATTTTCTCTAGACAATATACCAAGCACACGGTGAAAGTAAATTCAGTTTGTATCTGAAATATCACTTTTATCTTCTGTCGTTGGTGCCTGACTTTCTCTTGCCTGCAAACAAATGTTTGGGTTTGAGATCAAACACATGTCTGTCTGCCTCTCCTTTCTTGCCCATGCGATTCATGTCTCTCTGGGAGTTCTTCATCATCCTCTTAACCTTTTTCAACATCTATGAATGAAATTGAACATAAATAAATGATCAGCGATTGCACATCGATCTAGAACTGAATTAACAGATTCATTTGTTAATTCAGTTCTAGATTGAACACCTCTAAGAATGAAAGCTCTGGCATTCCACTTAACTCAACTACCAGGCTTTTCTAGTAGGTTATGTTTACTGTTCAGGTAACTGAAATATAATAAACTTAGCAGATATCCAGTCTTCATGCTTAACACCTCCTAAATCTTCAAAACGTCCTGTTTAAAAATATCCAAGCGATTTTAGATCTGCCTGAAATTGTTTTTTTAGGACTCTTCTATTTAACTTCAATACTATCAAAACTTTGTCGAGTGGGAAACCTCTCAAAGAGCCCTCTCAACCTACCTTATCATCCCGAATCCCGGACACGTCCCGTGGGGGGCGGGAGGCGCTCTGGCTGCGAGTTCTGGACGTGGGAGGCTCAGAGGCTTCACGTTTGCGCTTCCTGATGAGACTTCTGGATCTGCCAGCCTGGACAGCATAGTGAGCCTGAACCAGATTTACAAAGAAAATGCACTCAAGGGAAAAGCTAGAAATCAGGTATTTTAAATGTATAAAAAATAAAAGTAAAATAGACAGATGGATCATGTCTGCAAAAACACACTTACGTCATCTTTACCACTCATGTCAATACCAAGGCTACTCATCTCTCTTTCAAGAGTCTTTCTTTCAACCTGAGAAAATACAGAAGCATTAGAAGAAAAAAAAAGCAGACAAGCGGGTAGATGGCACTAACACTGGGTCACTTTTTTTGTTAAATTTGACCCACAAACGTGTGACGAAAGTTCTTTTCAGGTTCTGATGCTTGGATCTACCTGACTGTATGAAGGTCACATTGTCTTGTGGAAATCTAGACTGTGGTAAAACATTTTCAAAGGGGTTCCAGACCTCTGGTTTCTTATCTCTGGTAACCTTGTCTGTGTAAAACAGATGACTGATAACAGAGGAGATGACTACATTGACATTCACTGCTACGTGGTACAAAACCCCACTACAGCATCCCCCCCACACACACGCAGCTCTTACAAAACCCCACTACAGCATCCCCCACACCCACACACACGCAGCTCTTACAAAACCCCACTACAGCATCCCCCACACACACACACACGCAGCTCTTACAAAACCCCACTACAGCATCCCCCCCACACACACACGCAGCTCTTACAAAACCCCACTACAGCATCCCCCCCACACACACGCAGCTCTTACAAAACCCCACTACAGCATCCCCACCCACACACGCAGCTCTTACAAAACCCCACTACAACACCACCCACACACACACACACACACGCAGCTCTACAAAACTCCACTACAACATCACACACACAGCTCCTACTTAATTTTACAGGAATTCAGTAATCATTCACAGTTAGAAGGAAAAGCTCTTGTGTGATTCCTTGTGTCATACCAATTGAAAAGGTCCAGCATTTAGAATATTTGTTTGAGGACAGTCGCTACAAAAGGACCCTCCAAACCCACTTACCTTCTTTACGGTCCTGGGCATTCTTGGTCCATGCACATCCTTCTCCTTGGATGCAATAATTTTCAGTTTCTTTTTCTCTCTGATCTGGCTGGCCAGCTGCCGGATCTCCTGCATCTCCTCGTCTTCACTTTCATCATCCGAGTCATACTCTCCGGCTTTCTCCTTCAACTCCTCTTCCTGCTCCAGATCTTCAAGTTTCTGTTAGAGCAGGTGAGGTACAAGAAGCAAATAAACACAACATAAACATAGCATGTGTCCTCGCGTAAGCACACATGCCAACTTAAATTACAGCCATCAGTATGATGACAAAGTTGATTACCATGACATCAACAGTATGTGCAGAATAGTGTAGAATATATATGACCACGTTTCATGACAATGTGATAAGCCATGATGCAGTTGATTACCATGACATATTAATAGTATTACACAATAGTATAGCGTTAGCAATAAAATGTTTAATCAGAATCTGATTAGCAATTCTGCAAAACTTTAAGAGGGACACACAGACGGGTGGATGAATTGACAGACACCCGCTACATCCCCAGAACGTGATACTCCCTAACTCTGATAACTCTCTAATAACTCTCTAATAACTCAGAGCATCTACTCCACTTTACTCAGCAGGCCACCACATTACAAACGGAGCAGTTAAAAGGAGTAAACGCAGTACAAGCAGCGGACACTTACCTTCATGATTTCAGGATCAATATAATCAGCTATATTGTGACCCTCCCATATCTCTGGGATCTTATCATGCTTCTCATTCTCATTCAACAAGTCCCAGTATTCTAGAAAATAAAGAAGTGGATACATGGGGAACTCTAAAGTTAATTACCATGAAACAGCATGCATTATAAATATGTACATATAGTACTACACAATATCAACTTTGAAAATGTAACAGTAGCATCACTGCCTAGTGGTGACAATTTATACTTTAGAGATATTAGTTTTACCAGCATGGCGCACCCAATTATTGTGTTCTATGAATACAAGCTTCGATCTATCAGTATGAGGCAACAGTAGGGCACTATGGCACCCAGTGCATGTGCATATGGAATGCTAATATGACACACAAGGGAGGAGGGCTCTGAATGGATCCCCATGCTGTGGAGCTGTTCACTGGGTTGGACAGCTTATCAATGAAGACAGTACTTACTCTGTAGGTCCAGGGTGTAATCATCACCAAGCTCCACCTCCAGATCTCTCTCCTGATAAAGAAAGCAAATGAATTCAGTGAAGCAGGCACGCCCATGCACTGGTCAGTTTTCTCCTCACTCAGATCTGGTTTGCAGTCTATTGAACTTCTGGAGTTCAGTTCAAGTGGAACTGGGTTTGTTTGAAAGCAACCAAACTCTGTTCATAAGCAACCAAACTCTGTTCATTTAGAAGCGTTCCACTGGGTGGTTTTCTTATTTTTGTGATCCGAGAGCCTGTTCATTTCACTCAGTTTATTTTCTATACCTGTACCAGAAGTGTACCTGTGATGCGGAGTATTCAGGTAATGTTTGAGATGGCAGTATTACACTGTGTTAAATATGGGAGTGGGGAGGTCAGAATTGACTGTACAGTTTATCTATTGATCAGGCTTAATTTCACCTCTCCTCTATGCTTTTAATTATTCTAACTTCTTGTTCTGAACATTAAACTTGCTCTTAAAACTAGTGGCAATACCGACACTGGAATGATTTAAATGACCACTGTAACCAAAACCATTCTGCATTCCCCCATTACTACCTACCAACTTGCGTTTAGGTGCATCAATTTCCATTGCTTTCCTGCGCGCCAAAGCCCCCTCTGGAATGAAAGGAGGTCGCACCTGCAATGCAATTGAAATATAATAATAGTTCTCAGATAATAATTACTAGGGATTTTAGATATATGCATCCAATACAAAAAACACTTTTCCCAGCACTATAAAAAGAATATTATCCTCCAAAATGCAGTCTATCAAAAAAAAATAAAACAGCCTATAGTTATTCTACAATTATATAACACAAAAGCAAAACAATCTGTGAGTGTGTGTGTGTTAACAGGATGACAGTGTGAGAGTGTGTGTGTGTGTGTGTGTGTTAACAGGATGACGCTGCAAGTGTGTGTGTGTGTGTGTTAACAGGATGACGCTGTGAGTGTGTGTGTGTGGGTGAAGTGGAAGGGTTAGATATTCCTGGGGATTCCCGACTCTTACCTTCTCATCTCTTTTAGAAGGAACAGCTAAATGTAATCTGTTCAGTACATCATGCACCTTCTTTCCTCTCATCTTACTGTCAACCCGGTGAGCCAGCAACTTATCACAAGCCTGAAAAACAAAGCGAGAGAGAATCAGAACCTAAACTTTAACTTGAACAAAATGAAGAGCACAATGCATGTGTTAACAGCTGACCTGCGTTTTCACTTGAATGACCCCCTCCTCTGTCAGGGTGCTAGTTTCTATGACTGGAATTCCCTCCTCCTCAAAATCGGCAAAGATTTTCTGCAACAATAAAAAAAAGTCTTAAGTTTTGTTTATTTATAAATGTTATCAATTATTTGATGTACACATTATGTTATGGTATCTACAATGCAAACGAAAAATGTGAATTTTTGTTCACAAAAACAAAGCACCCCCAGTAGTAAAAAGGGTACGGCATACCAGGTTCAATAAACACTATAATATGTAAATGTTGAATTCACAAACAACAACGTGACAGTGAAAAGGTTCATTTCTACTGGTCAAGAATGTGGCACTGAAACAGTTAATATTCACTCGACACCACCTGTAATGAAACTGCATCCGGAAAGAAAATCACATGACCCCAATGTGGCAGCCAGATTAGGTTACAGAGGACAAAGTGAAGTGTCATTAGCGTTTGCCTTAACAGTCTGAGATATTAGCAGCAGTAAGTGCTGCTGGGTTTGCAAGCTCCTACAAGGTTCAGTAAAACAATCCCAGAAATCAAAACAGTGTGTAGCACTGACCCTTTGCTGTCCAGTATATTTGACATTGAGAAAATAGGCACAAAATAGTTGTGGGAACATACCCTGGACAGTAAAGGGTTAAAAGCTATCCGACAGCTTGGTTAAAAGGAGGAAGTGAAAGACACTGACCTGGTCTTCCTCAGAGAGTTCGCCGATCTTCTTCACATCACATTTATTAGCCACAACAATCAATGGCTGTAATGAAAAACATTAGAAAAAAATGAATAAAATGTTGAATAAAGTTTTTACCAAACGTGTTGCCTTTTACCATCACAATCCAGACAGAATGGACAGACACTCCCTAGGCTTTTCCAGAATATTTTGTCCATGGTGTGCATTTCTCAGAAGAGCATAAATTATGTAACTTGACTTAACTAATGACATTTAAATACAGATTTATCACAGAAAAAAGCAGAGATTGAGCAGAGTAGTCTGTAATGACGTTACATCAGTACTACAGTATTACATCATGACGTTACATCAGTACTACAGTATTACATCATGACGTTACATCAGTACTACAGTATTACATCATGACTTTATAGGAGTACTGCAGTATTCCAGATAATGTAAGTTCCAGAGAGAGGGCTGTCCTGGGCACACCACTCGTCACCGGGGCACAACCTGACAAACCACACTCTCAATACAAAGACATTCCTGATCAGTGTCCCGGTCCCTATGCACTTCAGTATGTTAACATTGCTTAGATAGTTCAGTACCACAGCTCAGAGACCTGTAACTTTCCAAAAGACACTCACCTTATTAGCAAACAAGGGTCTGATGCTGTGGAAGAGCTCCAGCTGCTGCTCCAGAGCGTGCCCGCACTGCTCGGACACATCCATCACATACAGGATGGCAGAGCGCAGGTGGGCCAGCGCCGTGATAGCCTGCATCTCAATGGTGTTCCTCTCTTCCAGAGGGTGGTCCAGAATACCAGGAGTATCCACTACCTACAGGGCCAGGAATAATGCACACATGCCTCATTGTCAAGGTAACACACAGCAAAATACCAGGAGCATCCACTACCTACAGCACAACAAGGAATAGTGCACACATTTCATCGTCAAGATAACACACAGCAGAATGCCAGGAGCATCCACTACATACAGGGCAAAAAGGAATAGTGCACACGCCTCTGTCAAGATAACACACAGCAGAATGCCAGGAATATCCACTACCTACAGGGCAACAAGGTATAGTGCACATGCCTCATTGTCAAGGTAACACATAGCAGGGTCGGGGTCAATAATCGTTGCAATTGTTCCAACTGTTTTAATTTGAATCCAATTTAATTGATAAACAAGGACTTCAATTTAAGTAATTTGCTGCCACTGTGAGATGCTCATTTTAACAGAATACTGCTAATGGCAATTTTGATTAATTCAAAAAAAATAACTGGAATTGAAACACAGGAATTTACCCCAAGCCTGATGCAAAGCTGTTTCATTTCATCCAGTTTCATTTTAACCTTTACAATATGAATCCATGTAATCAGAACGACTCAACTTCATTTAGTTTGTAAAAGTAACAGCAGCCTCACTAAACAGGTACTGCCTCCTCCATGCAAAGGCAGTTTTCCCTACATTGGTAGCATAAAGGTGTATTAGAATATAACGGCAGTGTTACATTCTGTTTATTTCTAAAATACTTTAAAAGTTTATATTTGAGAAAAACAAATCCACCGGTACACACTGTACATCCAAACAGAGAAGAGGTATCAGAACTGTCTATTGGAACAGGACCACAATTTCAGAAACTACAGCACCACACTTACCTGCCAGCGCAGATACTTGTAATCCATGTGTCCCACAAAAAGAGACTTTGTGGTGAAGGCATAGGGCTGCACTTCAACATCAGCTCTGGTTACCTGTGGAGAGAATTAAAGAATCAACAACACTGTATTTAAAAGCATGTGTTCCAACTACATCACTATAAATTAGTGCTAGGACAAATAGCCCAATACCTGATTGAACACTGTTCAACATGTATTCAAATGGGGAAAAAATGAATGTCTGTGTCCTCCAGAAATTATACCACTAATAAAACTTAGCAACACGTATCACAGCAGGTTCTGCTTTGCACTTGCTTACTACCTTGCCAGAACTTGCCAGCGCTACAGTTTCTAAAGTGGAAACAGAGCTCTGTCTGATATGTGGGATTATTTAGCGGCAAGAAATAAAAAGCCCCGATCAGGATGCACACGCAGCCCTAGCTGCCAAACAGATGACTACTTGATATACTGTTCTGGTCTGCAAAAATGTTTAACTTAAACTAGATGGAATCCTTTGCTTTGGAGTGAATTCAGTGGGGTAAAGCAAGGCCTTCAGAAGCTATTCGTACTCTTGCGACAGTCTTTCACTTTAACAGAGTGTTAAATATAATGGGTTTTTAATATGATTTACACATGAACAAATATTCAAATGCTTGTCTGAATTCTGAACACATTTCCAAACATGAAAATACCAATGTCCTAGCACTGATGAATCTGCTACAATTGTGTTCATCATCAGAGAAAAAAAAAATGAAAGAAAAAAACACGCACACAATTTGAATTTTGACGTTTGGGTAAGGTTAACTTTATAAAAGAAATTGTATACATATATATATATACACATGTATTTATTTTATACTGCACGCTCTTAGCACAATCTCTGGGGTTGCAAATTCAAAAATAGCAGGAAGACTTATAAGGTCACAGACTGACTGGTTTATTTAGAACTAGAACCACACAACTAAGTAATATATTTCAAGTTCTCTTAAGCACTCAGGGGGGTTGTTTTTCATTCATTAATCACTTTAACATGATTTTTTTCTCCTTTCAAAAAATAGGAGCTAATTAAAGACTAGAGTAAACACTTTGAAAATATGGCCCAACAAGGCTAGTTTACACAAAGCAAAAGATTTTAGTAGATAGAACATTGAACAGCAAACAGAACAGCACCACTTTATATTCTACACGGATGTTCAGCCACATACCTTGTTTATGAAGCTAGACTTTCCCACATTGGGGTACCCACAGAGCAGAAGGGTTCTGGTGTTGGGATCAATGGTTGGCAAACGGGAAAGATGCTGACGTACTGCAGAAAAACACAACAGGGAATCACATTCCTGTCAATATACAGCAGTGGGCAAATTTAACAGAACTGATTGATGACTTTAATAGGCCACACACGTAATTTAAAATAGTAAGAGAAAAAGAACCCACATAACCACCAATGGTAAAAAGCAGGAGACTTTTTAGAAGATGTTTAAGATGCCTAGTAAAAGCACAAAGTGGTCTAACATTTTCACAAGTGCCTACAGTTTCTACATCACCGATTACTGACCCAAACTGAAATTCTCACACCCTGAGGTTTTCATGCAGGTAGGTATATAAAATGATATCAATTACAAATCTTGAGGTGTTAAATTTGCACACTACTGTATGTGTTCTGTTTATTTTGAACACAACGTGAGCTGTCAAACACAAGTGTCATGTCCCCTCCCGAGCACGGCTTACCTTGCTCCAAGTATTCCAAGCTCTGCTTCTGTCGCTTGACGATGGTGCACATACGCCCCAAAGCTGCACGCTTCAGCTGCTTGCAGCGATAAAGAGAATCTCCGTACTTCATCAGCCGAACATAGTCCTTGGCAACACTAAAATAAAAAGAGCAATTAAAAAAAAAAATGAGATCAGGGTAACTTCAGCAAGCTGTACATGTTCCATCTTTCAACACTGCAGACCTGTAACACATGTAGGAAAGACAATGTAAACCTGCAGATCACTCTGGTAATAAAGGAAAGACACTCCACTCAAGGCAGCTGTAAACTAATCTGACACATGAATATGTAGATATACTGGAATATATGTAGATATACTGTAGCACTGGACACTGGTGACTTGAATGAGTTTTCCTGGAGTTGTCTTTCTCTGAAGTTACGTGCTGCTGAAATAATCGTGTGTAAATCAGAAGCAAGGAGAGAAGGAGGCATGTCGCCACGTTCTTGAACAACTTGGAAGAGCACCGAGAATCCCTTACTTGTTAATGAGGTTCTTCGCGATGTTGATCTGTCCCAAAGCCAGCTTGTAATGATCTTTGTCATACAGAACATTCATAAGATCTGCGTAGAAAGGATGAATGTCCTGAAATGAAAATACACACGTTCTTCAGGCTATATTACTATGATGTCCGTTCCCCCAAGACACTCAAAATGAACAAATACTTACATCCAGTTTTGGAAAATCAGTTAGGATCTGGGTGAGTCTGTCATGGTAGTTCTGCTGCGTGAATTTCACCTTCCTCATATAAAAATGCCTGATTCGGTGGATCTGGTAATGCTTATGAACAACCGTGGGGGTCTTCCTTTGGGTCTTCGATAATGTGATGTCTATGAAGTCCTAAACAACAGAAAGATGCATCTTAAAACCACATGAAAAACAACACACCTTCAGGTATTAACTGGAACTGCGATTCACACTTTTTGTGCTGGACAAGAACTATATGGAGTAGACAGACCATTTCTTTGATTTACACAGCTGATTTATGTTTCCCTTATATTCTTTACCATCATGGAATCTGATTTGAAACCACAGGGAAATACAGAAAAACTTGCTTGAATTTTGAATGACGATCCAAACATGAAAACAGCATGTTCATCCCAGCACTACAGAATATCTCTTTATCTCCACAAGTGTAAGGTTCAGAATGGTTTTGTACAGTACTAGCATTCAGATAGATTCATCTGCAGTGAGTGACCCAAAATGATGTTGAGTTTTATACTGCAATGTAATTTTAGATAATGGTCTTTCTTTAGTCTTCTGTCCAGTCTAGTTCATTAGTAAGCAGACCTTGTTGACAGTCCAGTTTGGTTACAATACACAATGAGTATTCCACCAGTCAATCGTGATGATGTGTCATTCAAACCTGTGTTGTACTTTGAATACAAAATAAAGCTTTTCTACTTGTCTTCCTTCACCACCAATATATATATATATATATATATATATATATATATATATATATATATATATATATTTTTTTTCTTTTGACTAATAGCATTTCACAGTGGTAACAGGCAAAACTAAAATCTAACGACTCTTGTAATCGTGTTAGTTGTGAAATTTACTGTAGCACACTGGTACAAACACGTGTCTCCTGCAATGCAATGGCAGCGCAGACGCAGAGCACTCGATCAGGTTACACAGCTCTTGCGTTCATACGAGACTGCCAACTAGCCGGCAGAGTTCAACATTCACATACAAAACAACACGCAGCCTGAAATTACTTTTAACGCATAAATAAAATACCTTTGCGGTGGGGACCACCATAATCTTCTTAAAGTTGTAGAGAGCCATCTTGCCACCCTATGCAGCGCTCGCCAGCCTACAATATCGCGAGAGCGTGTACGGAACAACTCTCAACTCTGATCACCCAGAAATGTGACTGCGCAGGAGCGCATGCGGAAAAGAGAATGAATAGCACGGTTACTCGCTACTGCCCTCTGCTGCGCACATTGGAACTGCGTCACTATGGCTATGCTTGTTCCTGTCACTTTTTGTTGCACGCAATCCCCAGTGCTCGCTGTACTACAGTAGGCGCTTCTCAATACAGGACTGAATGACGCTTTTGAATTTGTTGTTTTAGACTGCATTAGACTTGTTGTTTGCTCTAAGTGGTATCTACAACACCCCGGGGTCTAGGACAATTAGCAGTTTAAATATGATGGAATTTGTATTACAGATGGCTTTTGTGGTCGTGCAAGGAGTAACCATGAAGTACCATTACCTTTTAAAAGAAGAATTGGAGTATTCTTAACTGGCATCTACCTGTTATTCTAACTTTCTCTTTAATTATATTGTTTACTCACAGTTTTTTTTAACTGCAAAAATGAAGTCTAAATGTAATGTATCAAATTACACAACCACATCTTATGTTCTGATTGGTTTTCTAAGCAGGTGCATTTGCCTTAATTAGTGTAATTAACATGACCATCTGCTGTCTACACAGCATTGTTTTGTATTGCAGCCACAGGCAGGGGGCACACACCTGTCCAGAAGTACTACTGATCATTTGCAGTTAGCCCTTTTGCAGTTTCTGTGACAGCCACAGGACTCACGCTGTATCAGTGTCTCAGTACTACTGGTATTCTGTTATATACTGTGTCCAGGCTGCAGGCAGATTGTTGCATGTTGATTGAATCATGCATTGGTTGGGTGAAGTGTTGGAAGTGTTTCTAGCAGGTCTGAAAGATAATTTAAACCTTTTTAGTGCTGTTCTTAGTGCTGTCTGTTAACATGTGCCGTCGAAAATCACGTTTCGAACCTCACGGGACTCCTAGGTCTCAGTCTGAGGTCGTGTATAAATAAATGTAAAACAAACACAAATAAATAAATGTTGTCGACAAAGTATTTTGCCTGACTCAATGATTCCTCGCGCCCAACGCCTTTATGAGCCAGATACTATTCTTACATTATAAATGGTCTCTGCTGTTGCCGGGAGGCTGCAAAGTCTGGCTCGGTGTTTATTAATTGTGCTAATGTTCTGTAATTTATTACGAACGCGAGTTTATTTCCTGACCTGGTGCTGAATGGTGCCCCTAGCTGCCATGTCCACGTTAATCTATCCGCAGCTTTCAATGTCTGAATAAAGAAGAGGAATCGCTAATGATAATTCACACTCCTATGCAAGCTAGGTGAGATAAATCATGCATTGGGGACGACATCAAGTGTAATTTCTAAATCACAAAGAAAGCTGTGTGCACCTACATGACCATGCAGTGGTCAGATCACTGCAGACTCTGCCGGTCACACTGAACTAATAGTAGCAGAGAGGAGGCTGTTTAAGCACTAGCATAAATCCTGTTGATGAGCCATACTGTCGGGTATGGGCTGGCTGTGTCCTGTAGGGATTGGTGCTCCCTGTTGTGTGGGCTGGCCAGTCACACTGTTTATTGCAGTAGGGCTGTGGGAGGAATCAGAGAAAGAGGGACTGTCACTTTCATTGGCATTTCTTGACAGTGTATGTTTATCAAGCCTATTAAAACTGATTTGCAAGGCTGTTGATTTGGCCCTTCCCACCCCAGTCAGACACAGTGCTTGTTTTTAGCACAGAATCACATATTAACTGAAAAACAACTCTCAAATCCTCAGCCTTTTAGCTCCTGCTTTTATGTCATGTATTTATATCTGGTGTGTGGGTGCCTGTCCACTGGGTAAAGGATGCTGGTGGAATAAATTGAATGCTTATTTCTGCCCTCTTGCATGGATTTTATGTGAAGGGATATTTGTTCTATGCAGCGATTCCACTGTACCCAGAATTCATCTGTAAACTATTGTGGCAAAAACGATAAGACAAGTAGACCAGCATGTAGTTATACTGATTAAGGCATCCACCTGTCTACTTAACTGAACTGTATGTGTATTGTGTATGAGTATTATTTATGTCTTTATTTATTTATTCAACCAGGAGAATTACCCATTGATACCAAGGCCTTCTTTACAATTGGGTCCTGGAAAAACAATAAAAAGACAATTGTGATGTATAAAAAAACAAGTACAGTGTACAATCAACCCAATAAAAACATCAGGATACAGAGTTTGTACTATGGATTGAAATTTGTTTGATTCTATGAAAGCTTCAGAACAACTTATATATAGCTGAAGGAGGTAATGCAACAACTGTTATCTGCTGAGGTGTCTTCTGGGTAAAACACTGCACTCCATCAGCTTCTTTCATCTCATTTATGCAGCAGTCTTTATTTTCATGTTTAACAAGTTTGGCTTCTGAATACAACAGCATTTGAAACTTTCACAAGCCTTCAGCAAATATGAAGTTGCAGAAACAATGTGTTTTCAAGAAGTTCCCATAAATCAGTAACCTCCGATGTTGATAGTGAAATTAATGTAACATGAACACTTGGTCACAGCGGCCCACTATGCATTTCCTTTTAGAGACAAAGTGAGTGTGAGCATGTCCATACTATAATGCATTGTGAGTGGCTGATAAATAGACTGTAGAAAAGCCAGCTGGAGTACTGTTAATAATAATAATAATAATAATAATAATAATAATAATAATAATAATAATAATAATAATAATTATTATTATTATTATTAGTATTATTATTATCTAGTCATATGAACATATACTGCATTTAGAGTATCTGAAAAAGGCACAGATAATAGAACAGTATTGTTGCAGTGCTATATAAACTGTAGATTACAAATACATTTTCTTACGTTTTTTTTTTTTTTAGCTGGTATCATTGTAACTGCCCGTTGTTATATTAGAAAACGATACCTACTTGGAATGGTCATCAACACTTTCCATCATTTTTATTAGCATTAGCTATTATTCTTACGCATAGCTGGCCACAAGAGATAAGCAGCCTCCATGCCTGTCTGACCTGCTGCAGGCATCCCCGACAATTCCTTCTGCCAAACAGCATCCCCCCAAAAATCAGCCTACCCTGGAATACAAGGAACATCTCTCTGCTGAGCCACTGCAATAAGAAATACAATCTGGAAACAGATACTTCACTATGACAAACATACACGCATTAAACGCAAGACATGTAGTGAATTGTGAACTGTGATGCCCTGGGGTAATGCAGCAGACACAAAAGCTTTTGTTGAGCTGGTATGCACTGGTATGGCATTACAACACTTCTGAAGTTCTAATTGAAAAAGAATATTGAACTCTTAAATATGGGAGTTGGCACTGAGAAAAAATAAACGCCTGCACTTGTGAATGAAGTAGAGACAAGGATAGGCGCGAGGATATCCTATATATATATATATATATATATATATATATATATATATATATATATATATATATATATATATCATCAGATGCTGATACTCAATAGAGGATAGACCGTGCAAGTTTATAGTGCTGCAGTTATTGCACGAATCAGGATAGCCGAAAACCCACAAGCCCTGAGGGTGTGTTTACGGCTATCAGCATGAGTGAAGTTACCACAGCACTGTGAACGTTCTTGGTGTTTTCTGCAATATAACAACTATAATGTATTGAATAAACGCGAGACACATTCCAAAATGAATCAGGCCCACCAAATATGAATGAGTTATTCGATGCTAGCTCGTCAACGCTTGTACAAATGGTGCTCAAGAATGTCCTTACTAGGGTTCACACAATGAAATAAGTGATTCATTTCTGAGAACACCTGGTCAAGGTGTGGGAGGCGGGATTCTACCCACTAAGATGCTATCCCAGAGCATATCTGCACAGCTGGAGCCCTGTATTGAGCACAGGGGCTTTGTAACTGTTGCCTGAATTGTGAAAGGATGTGCGTGAGCAGTTCAGCTTAGGCAGTTATTTTGTTAGCTGTATAACCACTTGCTGTAAGTACAACATATATCATCATGCATCACAGCATCAGTCCTTCCCAGCTAAATCAAAAACAAGATGCTTCTCAAATATTTGGGAGCGCTTTCATTCTTGAGAGCAGGAGCCCTCTGTTTTTCTGCAGGCAGCTCACACTGTCTGGGCAGACTGCTGGGGTGCTTTCTACAGCACCAACATTAGTCTTCAAGCACATTCCTACATAACTCCTCTACTGCTTCAGAGCCTAATGAGAATAAACAAACAGCACAAAGATGCGAGTCAAATCCTACACTGACAGCAGGGCTTACTTATTCCAAGGTCTGCAATGTGTTATAAATAGAACTTATCCTACAGCTGATTGCACAGCGGCCCTAAACTCTACCGCTATACAGCTGTAGTAGACCATGGCTTACTTCATTGCTTCTTTTTCCAGTTCTCATTCATCAAACAATATGGTGCAAGTGGTTCCAATTATCTTTCAAAAGTTTAATGACAGGTAGGAAAAAAATCTGTTCTACCTTTAAGGATTTTTTACACTTGGGCTGTAACATTTTATAGGATGGTAGCACACCTGGTTGCTTCTGCCTATTTCGCCTTTGAAGCTGCACACATGTATTTTATAAACCAGCTGTTTAAGTATTGTCATTATGCTGTAATCGAATGGAAGGTACAGTATGCTTCAATGCATTTGCTTTGTACTGTGTTAATTATAATAAATACAATATCATACACAGGGCTGTATTCGCAAACCTTTCAAATCTATTTTCAAGATGTATACAGATAGTGGCACTGGAACAATTTTTAAAGTGGAAGTGCTGAAAGCCATTGAACAAAACTGTAACCCATGTACATGATGGAAGCCATGCAAAGCCAGGGGGCGCTACCGCACTCTCAGCACAACTAGTTCCAGTGCACCTGGCCAGTCTACAGGGATCGCTGGTACACGGTGAGCTGAGGACACCCTGGCCGACCTAAGCCCTCCTTCCCGTGCAGTGCTCAGACAATTGTATGCCACCCCATGTAAACTCCCGTCCATGGTCAGCAGTGGAATAGCCTAGATTTGAACCTGTGACCTCCAGGCTATAGAGTGCATCCTGTACTCCACGCAGAGTGCCTTTACTGGATGTGCCAATCATTCTTTTAAAAGTCTTTTCACCCCCAAATAGAAAAAGTTATCATTTCACATTAACCTTTAATCTTATTTAATATCTTTGAAAATGCTGAATCTCTTCACCAGCAATTGAATAACTGAACTATTATTTCACTGGCAGACTTTTGTAGGAGTTTGGTATTTTATTTTGCATTGTGCTGCATTCAGTACATCTCCAAAGCTATACCCTATAGAAGACTATTCTATTCTCCTGCTTGCAGGTATGATATATTGCTCAGTGTTCCTTGTCCTGTACAGTGCTCTCAAATGTCAGTAAAGCAGTCACCTATCTTCAAATTGCCCCCCTACCCTCTGTGCTAAGTCTATATCCACTTCACTTCAACTGTGTCCTCTGCTCCTGGTTTCACTGATGTGCCTAAAAGATCGGTTAGAGTTAGTTTTGCCATATCCTGTTAAGATTTTAAAAGTCCATCTCTTTCTTCTATCCTCTAGGCTAAACAAATGCAATTCCTTTAGGCTCTTTCCATATCTCACTCCTATAATCCCTGGGATTGGCCTGCTTGCTCTTTGCTGGACTCTCCCCAGGGTCATAATGTCCTTTTTGGTGTTGTGGTGAGCAGAACTGCAGTCTCTCGCGTGTGTTGTACCACCTCATCTCAACGGCGTTCGGTTTGCTCTCAACACTTGTGGCTATATAATCATGTAGTTTCCCTTTTTGCTTGTGCAGCTTGCATGGGGGAAAGCAGCAGCAGGGCTGGTAGGCGACATAAATACATAAAGAGATATAAGCCCGATATATGCTCCTTGCAAAGGAACTGGCTCCTTTGTACAGCGGTATTGGCGCTATGTCTCCTTTAGTACGAGAGGTACTGGGTTTGCGCCCACCCTCTGCCTCTGTGTGGATTGCCTCACCCTGTGTGATGCACCTGCCTGTGGGAACCATGATCGCTACACTTGCTTCCCTGCATAGTCCTTGCTGACAGCAGTGACTCTATTACATCACCCAGGCTTTTCTCTGGTGGGCCCATTCTAGTATTTGGATCCTTCATTTTTCTGCCCACTTCTGTATGCACACTAAATCCATTTGGATTTCCTGGATGGCTGGAAGCATGTAGGCCAGGCCCCCACGCTTTGTGTCGCCTTCGATCCAAGTCATTGATGTAGAAACAGCACGGGCCCAAGCAAGGATCCCTGCGGCACCCCGCTGAGTACATGATCCCAGCAAAAGGTTTCTCCTCTTGCAAGGACTCTCTCCAGTTATGTATCCACATGCATGTACTTCCTTGTATTCCCACATGTTCCCTCAAGCTTTGTTTTGAACAATCCAGCATTCGTAAACTATTCTTGCTATGCATTTTTTGCTGTAGTTTTATCTGCACTATTACCAGAGCAGACACATTGCTGTTTATTTTACAGCAATTTACCGGATGTACTGAGCATTACTGAAGAATCAGGGACACACGGAATTACCAGCTGGATAATTGGAGGACGGTTAGTTCCAGATGCAACTCTTCCAAGACTTGTCTATACTGGTTTAACCTGCATGGGATGTTCCTGCTCAACTCTTTTTAGGGCCTAATGTTCAAGTAAAACCTATTCCTCAAGTTATAAATGTTTTACAGTGGTTTTGTGGCATATTGTTTTATAAAGTGTTTTATAAGGTGGACAATATGTTATATTTAATATATACAACAGAATAATCAAATACATATTTAGAAGGTATTTCCATAAACAATACTGCTGTTTGTTTTCTAATCCTAGAATGTTTTGACTTGAAATTTAGTGTTCCTCTTTTGCAGTCATGTTACTTCCCAGCTGCATGACTTTCATACATTCCACCAACTGTGATGTCATCTGGAGGTAGTACATTGATTTATTGAATTTCTCTTCAGTATTGTACTTGCTTGTATTGTATTGTACCACACATGGCATCCTCTTAATAGAGGTTTCATTCATGGACACTCCATTCATAGGGCAGTACCAGCTGGCTAGGGCCTTGGGTCTGGTCTGTTTGGTAGCTTTCATATGCAACAGATTACATACGCAGTTCATTTAAACAAAAGTGTGTAATACATATCACAGATTTGTATTATATTTTTTTCCTGAACTGTATGGTATCTCTGAAATGCACCTGAACCAAGGTTTGAGCTTTTAGAAATTATGAATTAAATACAGTTTGCAATTCTAATTATAGCAAACTTGAATAGTGAAAAGATCATTATTAGTTTTTACTAATGCATTTAAAAATATGCTGTTCCCTCTTATTAGAACTGACAGTATTACCAATGTTATTTTATGTAGCTTTTGTATGTTTGTTTCTTTGCTTCTGTTGTATATACTTCAATTTGGAGTATGCATGCATTTCAAACACAATATAGATGAAGTTGCTGCCTGTCACGTGTTGTAGTTTAAACTGTCTGCAACGCTGTGGACTCAACTGCAATCAGACCATGCGCCCTATAGACAAGCTACCAGGGGCAGCAATTTGCAAAGGACTGTTTTTGAAATATTTACAAATTCATAAGAGCAAATAACATGGATTTTGTATAACCTTGATTAGAACTCCTCTAATACAATCTAACGCTTAGGAATCGGCCTATACACTGAGTTAGCAGCACACCATATCTTTGTCTCCCAAACCTTACTTTAAAATAGAAAACAATGTTGATTACCGGTACTTCATTTTGCAAGTAACCGAGACGTTTTGAGAGCACAGTCTAACAGTATGTGCTGTGAAAAGCCACATGCTAAAGGGATACCGATACAGTCGCCTGTTTTAGTTTTTTTTTAATTGAAAACCAGGACTGTCCAATCTTGCCACGCAGTACCGCTTTGAAGTTGTATTGACCAGCTCTGGTAAGGAAAGGTCGCAGGGTAAATGCTCAGTGTTGTGGCTGCTTCTGATTTCGTCTAACGTGGGTGTTGAGCATTGCAGCATAGCGGCAGTAGGTATCGCTCTTCTTGTTGCTCTAAACTCCTATAAATTGTCGCCTACTTTGATTAACTTAGCCTGCACAGTACATTCGTTTGCCTAAACGTGTTAGATTGATGCTTGTCACAACAGGTGCAACTGGAGAGTCGACTTCCATTATGATTTTTAAATCTGCTTTTTATGTTTCTCTGCTTTTTTATTTTTTTAAATAAAGGGGATACATCTTCGATTGGCGTGTACAATTAAACCCTTCGTATTAAATTAAATGAAATAAACCAAAAAAAAAACTAGACACGCCGTCACTGTGTGTACGCGGTATTCTATAGGTCACAACCAATCCTCACCCACGTCTTCGGTCACGAGTGGGTCTTATGGGCCTCGGCAGCAGCCAACCTAGAAGCCAGGGAGGCGGGAGCTCCGGTTGCGGTCGCTGTGTGTGTAGTGGTTACTGCTCTCCGAGTGGGAGACAAGAATTGTGTTTTTTCCCCTCTCCGCTGATATTGAGATAGAAGAGTTGTAAACTGCAGCGAAGAGAGTGACAATTAAACGGCATTTCCTTGTCATTCTCCTCCTCAACCAGCAGCACGTTTGAGCCGCCCACAAGAGAAATTGAAAAAACAGCAACCAGCGGGTTTTTTTGTTGTATCACCAAGAAGAAAAACAGCAGCCAGAACTTCAAATTTACGTCTAGTCCGACATTTTTAATTTAAGACTTATTTAGAACATATTTGGACCCCTCACCCATCCTACTCCTTCAGTTATTTCCCCCTTTTTTTTTGTTTTTGAAAAGCTACCGGTTGAATTCCTGCCATCATTGAGGGACAGGAATCCGAAGCGAGGCGGCCCACAGTCAGTAGCGCTGTGCCTGTGTGCAGTGGACAGGTGAGTAAGCGCCTTTCTCCCTCTCCCAGCAGAGGAGATTCTTTTACATATTTGTCTTTATTTATTTTGCAACACAGTACGCGTTTTATGTATTTTATATAAAAATCTGACTGAGCTACATGTATACGTTGAATGATCGGTTAAAAATAAAGTATTTGGGAATGTGAATTTGAAAAATAACACCGACAGATGCCTCCTGTCTCGGGTTTTCCATGGCGTTTTGAGCAGAGTAGTCAGAAGGCCATGATGGTGTATAGAGAGAAATTAATAACTAACTAGCATAAAATCAGTTCTGGATTGCTGTCTGCTTACCACCTTGCTAAGTGGGATAGAGGGCCTGGTTTGAGGACAGTTTGGATTTGAAAAGGAAGGGGGGTTGAATCCCATACACGAAGGTCGCCATCTTTCAGGATGCTGCTGCTGAATCAATGTGTTGTTGTAGCTGTAAATGGGTAATTGTTGATGATGGAGTCTGTGTTAAATCGCGTTTATACCGGGTGTTTAGAACAAGTTTGATGCTGGTGTAAAAAGACCCCGAGCAGTTATTTGTAATACTAACGGTTTATTCTGCTTATTAATGTTTTTGGTAGAATGCCATTAGATGTGTGACTGGAGCGCAGTGATACGATATCATTATTGCTGTTAACTTTTAAATTACATAATATAAAGGCTGGATAAAGTTTATGATTAAGTCGTCATTTCACAAAGATTTGATGACAGCTATTAAGTGATGAGTGCGGGTTATTACATTTTAGTGCTTGGAAATGCGTATTTGTGGAGGTGATCACAAGGTAACGAAATATTATTTTTAGAACGCGAAGAGGCCACGCTATGTGCATATTTGATAGCTGGTGATTGTCGCTGCCTTGTTCCTGGCTTAATGTTTGTTTATTCTGCCACTGACGTCTAGGTCCGCCCTCCCACTAGAAGCCAGTTAGCACAGCCCAGTGCTTTAGTGAATCATTTGTCATGTTTGTTGTACTAGTTATCAAAGCCTCGCCCAGCTTTTGAAGACTTATTTCTGCGATCAAAGCTATTAGCGGTAAAGAAAGTAAAACACGCGTGTTTAAATTTGCCTTTTACACAAGGCTGTTAAATATGTTGCGTCTGTACAGGCTACATTTAACCTTGCAAGGTTGTTCATACTAGTTGAGGGTTAGTGTGCTCAGTGTTTAATGCCTACTTTGTATCGTTTCTCTGGTCCTATGTGTCAGCAGGAATCCGAGCTGTGTCAGCTACTCTCCAGACCCGCACTGCGTCGACCGCTGGTCATTTAATACAGCTGCGAACTTTCTCAACTTGGGCCACACTGGAAGAGTTATGCTAATATCTTTACCTGTAGTTCTGTGCTGTTCGATTAGAAGAACTAGGACAGAATGTGCGTGGTTCATAATAGACAGAAAACTCCAGAGGCATATCATTTTACCATCATTGGCATCATTCAGATCTGTTTAATAAATCTGTTGTGCTAAGTTCTTATGAAAACGTGTTATGAATGAAACTTGATCGTTTCTGTTTGCAGTATTCAGAGCATTAATAATGTGCGTTTCACATTTTGTATTCTTTCCCGAAATGTATAATTATACAAGTTGGACTCCTGTCTACTACAGAAAACCCTTAAAAGTAATTTTAAACAGATCATGTTCTATATTGCAGTTTGTTTATTAGATGTAAACAAAGTACATTAAACGGATCATTGTTGTTTAAGTAGCAATTTGTTTAAACATGTTACAGTATCTACTGCTAGTATTGTGTGTGGTGTGTTTTTAAATCAGTTATGTTTTATTTATTTTACTTGCAAAGCACAATACTGTGAGCTCAGGCAATGACTACAGTTTGAGCAAACTTTTGGGTCAGATTTTATTGGTTTTATTAAAAAGCTGGAGAGTTGGACGGTGCTCAAAATACATTTTGTAAATTAAAATTAGTGTTGGCGTATATATTTTTTGCATGTTTCAAACATTCTACCATAGCACTTCTCTTACACTATCTTGTACACCAAGTATTAAGTACCTATTTTATTGAAGTACTACAACCCCTATAGGAACACCACCCCCAGCTGTGGTTTGGCGTACTATGCTGTACTCCATACATGGCAGCAGTGCCATACAGAGTTGCTACCTAATGATTTGGTAGTGGATTTTAATACAACAACTTTTGTTTATGTAGTATGCATTCTACAAATCAAAAGATTGAATTTTGCATGTGAGTGACATTTTAGTGATATTTGAGTGACATAAATACAATTATTGGCTATCAAGCGAACCTTCGGACACATTTCAGTATTAATTTCCTAAGTGTGCCGTTTTCTCTTGCAGTATATCTTGTTCTTAAATATGTATTTTATATAACCCAGTCTTGAAGTCTTAAGACCCAGTCTTACTGAAACCAAAACTGATTTTTAGAAAATAATACATCTCTCTCTCTCTCTCTCAAACCACAATGCTCTTGTCTATAAAACATATATTTTCACTGTAATTTGCATAGGTTGTGTATGATATGGCCATTGTAATTGATGTTACCTTATACCAAATTCAGTTACTGCAGGGTGCAAAGTTAAGGGTGGCCCTGTGGTCCATAGACACCAAATATTTATTTGGTCAACCAAAATGGCACCACCAGTTGCTAGTTAAAGTAATAGAAAAATGACAAATTGCAATCTGTTGGATGGATGTTGGCATGAAGTCTTGGACAAGGAGGCATGGGATTCTACCTATAGGGACTCCCATCATCCGATCCTGGTTCAGTTACTTTGTACTAAAAGAATCTGCACCGATCCTGAGCTCTGGAGCAGGATCAGAGCTTGAGCCAGTGTCTCAAACAGGAAAGAAACACTGCTGTATTGACTAATTAAATGTGAAAGTTTGTACTGTTCATTATTTTCCTCAGCTTCTGGAAGTGGTTTGTTTTTATTTATTTATTTATTTATTTATTTATTTATTTATACCAGTAGTTTTGTGTTAGAAGTTGACACATTGTGTGAAGGATGTCTCTTATTGTACAGTATTAGAGATGTCATCATGAAGCTGAGTGCTCCTGGCTGCTCCACTATGGGCAATGACATCTCTTATGCAATAAGAGGCACCCTATGTAAAATGTTAACTTATTATAAATTACAGAAGTGAAGATTGTACTCCAAGAATAGCTTTAAAACAAAGAATATTCATTTTTGTAAATAACTTTTATTATGGCAAATACTACTTCATTGTGACGGTTGATTTCTGATATATCTACAATAGCAATTAAACTCTGTTTTTGTGTAATGCATACATTCTTTACTGCCATTTAAAATATATCTGTTTTACAGGGCAGGACTCTAAATTGGCAACAAAAAGGCAAGTATAATGCATTTGTAGAGGGCACCAAGGCCACTAAACTTAAGTCAAAGTCTCAGATGTGGTGCAGGTTTGCATAAGATTCATAAATAAAGCTAATCATTGACCACAGTTTTATTTTTATTTATTTATTTTTGTCAACCAGCAGCCTAGACAGGGCTCCAGAATAACTTTTGTTTGACTTAGGAGCCAGTGGCTTAGGCCAAAACATTGGTTGCCAGATCCAGTTGTTGGGTGCCACTTTAGGAGCAAGTTGGTTGCTGACATATTCGGGAAATTTGCAAATAACTATGTCAATCGGGCTAAAAAACCAAATCTAAAGTTTATTTTTTATTTTTAGAAACATTTCCCTGTTTAGTAGACTTTGAAGTTTTGCATCCAAGTATTGGCACATCATATTTTGTTCATTTTATATATGTTTTTTTTCTTAATTTTTACAAATAAACTCTAGAATCTCGTAACCGACACTTAATATAAAAACCTATTAAATCTGATCATGCTGCAAAAAAGTATTATAAAACTGGTATTTTTATAAAATGCTTTTCTTTAGTCTCTAATGTACAAAATAAATTTTAAATACAAACTTAATTTTTTATTTTTTCAGGCTTTATATCATAACCAACACCCCTTATGAATTTTACTAGATAATTGTTTTTTTAAGAAACCACCAATTATGTATTATAAACAATACTTAAATAAATATTAAGCACTGTGAGTGTAGAACATAACTATAGCATTATTTTTTAAAATTTCCTGCTATATTTAGCATAAATTGTCTTTTTCGTATAAATGTCGGTTATGACATCTTGGTGTTGGTTGTGATAAAAAAAATTAAAAATGGCGATATGCCTTGCAAAAAAAAATAACAAAGTCAATCTAAATAAAGCTTATTTTACCAGATTATAGTAAATTAGTCTTTCATATAATATAGAGAAACAAAAGACTTGTACGTAATCCATTTACATACATAGACATAGGGCTCTATTCTGATGACATGAGTGCAAGCACATTTAGATAGTAGGCTGCTGCATTGCACGAAAAGAAAATACAACTGCATGAAGATTATAAGAGAATGACGGGAGAGTAAGTACACACCTTTATTGTAATAGTAGACTACAATATTTAGATTTAATAACCTGTTTTATGTGTTATGGACATTAAGAAGTGTTCTTGAGTGCTTGATGTCTGTGTAAAATACAACTGGAGCTTGCAGAGGGGATACCCCTCGTTGGGTTTCTGCAGAGAAATAAGCTGTCCAATGCGATTGTAGCCCTTATATTCAAGGCTAATTATCCAACATAAATAAATACATGTGCACAGACTGAATAACATACAAACATTGAACAACAGGTAATTGATCTAAGGATTGAAACAAATAAAATGATTGAAACAATAAAATCATAACCGACACCAACTTCTCATAACCAACATATTTTTTGTTTGAAGAGAAGTGTTGGCTAGGAGAAATGTCAAGGTGTCGGTTATGAGAAATTCCACTTGTCCATTTTAACAAACAAGGCAGCCATTTTTGTTGTGCAAACTAAATTAGCATTGAGAACAAAGTATTTATTTTTTTAAACATGTCCATATTTTGGTTTCAGTTTTTTCCATAGGTGTTGGTTATGCAATACAACAGTGTGCTAAGTGGCATTTCGAAGTTTAATATGAATATTTTTCAGAAAAGTTGAAGCAGTCTTTACCTGTGTCTGTGGTGTTCACTGACATGAAGCCTTGACCTTTCACCTCATTTAAAAAACTTTATTGATAGGATATGATTTCTGACAAATGCCCTTGGATGTCAGTTATGAGATTTTATGTGGAAAACATAGGGACACGCATAGTGTTTTATAAATAAATATAGATTTTTTTTAATCTTTAAAAGCTGCAGATTCATAGTGTTTAGAAGTATTTTCTAGAATTAAAAGTAAAATCCAGCATTTTTGATGTTTTAAGTATCTGAAATATAGCTTTGAAAATCAAAATTGTCGTTCGGGGACAGGGGTTGATTATGAGACCTGTACTACAAAACTTAAAAAAAGAATAAAATAAAATCTAAATAAATACATAACACAGTTTTTATTGTGCAGAATAGAGTAAAAACAAATATTTACTTAAACATGTATAACTTGTAAATATCCTTCACTTGTACCATATAATATGAAGCCAGGACAGCAACTGACAGTTATTTGCAAATTGCTCATTCAACTCCTTAAAATACAACTTGTTAAGACACTAAAGTGATACTAAAACAGTAACTTGATGCTTTAGTCACTTGTTTGTTGTCTCATTCTGTTGAGTATGTGAACTATGCTGCTGGTGACCTCAGCAAAGTTAGCATTTTATATCCTAGATGTTGTGTATGGAATTGGTGACCGCACCTCTATTTGTGTCCAGTTGTATTATGGGGAATGCAGCTTGCATGCTTAGTGTTTAGTTAGTAGAGTTCTGATCAGAGAGCTTGTAACACAGCCAGCTCTTATGTTTTTTTACTGACATGTAGCCATTTATTGTTTCAGTAAAAACAGGTTTGTTTCAGTGAGTTCTGTTCTTTACAATATCAAATACCACAGTAACACAGTATCCTCAACTGTTCTTTACAATATTAAATACACCACAGTAACACAGTGTCCTGCATTTGAGATAGTTCTAATTGTCACAATCTGAAAGCGAAGTTTAGTGAATGGTAGTTTTTCTACTGCAGTCAAGGTAAGCTGCAGTACATTTAAATTAATTTTTCTAATTAGTCCCAAGTATTTATATGCATTCTGCTGTCATCGTTCTTAAAATGGTCAGTGAGAAATAGTCACTTTTCCCTGCAGCAGTGGACCCTGCTTTAGTACAAGCCCCATTATGGTAATGCCTTAAATTGCTGTGCCTGCTTATAATAGAGAGACGTTATCAACTCGTCGTGTAACTAAGCAAGTTGCTGTGCAATTAAATCATCCTCGCACTGGAATACATGTGGGATACAGTAGATGCGGCTGTTAAAGAAGATGCAACAAACGGTTCAAATCTGTTTAACTCAATTTTTAGACACACTACGATTTGATTGGCAAAAGACTATTTTATTGGAGTTTACAAAGAAAATTTTTTTTATCTTTATACAGTAACCTTTTCACTGTTTTTAAAAACATGATCATTGACCTTTTGCTGCATTTGTATTTTCTTTAAGTTTTTGTTTTATGGCAAAAGTGCAAGACACAGACCTTGTGTATTTTTATTTGTTTTTTATTCTAAATATTTCTTGAAGCATTTCATTTTAAGCAACATTTTTAGAAAACAGAACTCGCACACATTTGGTGATCATTATAGCTGCTGCAGGACCTGCAGAAATAATATAGCACCTCTGGACTTCCAGCTATTTGTTGTTCTATGAGATTGTTATCGTCCCTCTCACACTTCAGTTCAAACGTGATATCCCAGCTTTTTTTTCCTTTACAGATCGACGTCATAGCACAATCATAAATATTGACACAGGTGTTGTCTATGGAAGTGGTGCTACTTAACCACACAAATCACATAAATCCTGTTATTGTTTGGACTGAAACACTTCCTAATACAGGCATCTCTAGTTGCTGAAGCAGAAAGGGCGCTGTGGCCATAATTGCCATGAATAGATAAACATTTTGATTTGCATTGCAGCAATTGATAAGGGCACCCACGGCAATTGCAGCATGACAGCCAGTCATTTCAAGCCCTGCAAGTGGAAAAGTAATGCATACCTCAGTAAATGTAATAAAGAAACAGGTGTGTATTGGTTTGCTGTCCTATTCTGAGGAATGCAAACACTGTATTTTATACACCCACAATATACACAGTCACCAGTCCAAAGTGAGTGCTGTAGTGCTCGTGGTGCAAATACAATTTATTGTGAAACAAGTTCAGTGCTGTCCAGGTTTTGTGCTGGCCTGTACTGACATCTTCAGATCGTGTTGGCCATCTAACAAACAAGTACAATTGCATGACAAAAACAAAACACTCTCAATAGACAATAGTTCTCCTTCCGGTTCAGTGTTAACCATAACAAAGGAACAGATCACCTCGATACGTCCCCTTATGTATCATCAGTCATGGCCTCTTGGTTAACGATTGCAACCGCTCCTCCAATCTGTGGCTGCCACATAGTTTCCCTTCCGGGTCGGTGATTTAGTGTACCTTGGCTCCGCCCCCTTTCTGGATGGCCAACTTCCACCTAACCCTGGGAATGAATTGTCAGGCCATCCAGTTCAGGGCACTCACAGGTTGGGAGGGAGATTTATCAACAAGAATCATTCTGTCAGTCACAAGCATGAAAAGCTGCATGGCACATACAACCAAATGAAAACGCGTGCTAGTCAAAAAGGTTTTCTGATGCATATTTGTTTGTGTAGTATAAATTTAAAATCAATGGACACTGTGGGGAAAGCAAGTTGAAAGGTAAATTTGAATCTTGTCAGCAGTTTGACTGAGTTCCTCCTTGAGGTTTAGGTAGAGACCAAGACTGAGGAAGACAACCAAACCAGTACTGGTAGTAGGCAGCATTCCCTTATATTTTTTCCGGGTAGGTTATGGAATAAAATTAAGATTGACATTTCGTGGACCAGTTTAAACATTGAATAAACCTAGAGTAGAGCATATACAGATGTGGAAATTGATTAGAAACAGTCCCATAACCCTCAAGGGCACCTGGCCTAAATAGGCTGATTTTAAGCATTGACTTGTAATCAAGAAAGTTAACCGCTTTGGAGTATTTTTATTTTATTTGTCTAAGTGCAGTGCACACAAGGTGGCGAAAGGATTCAAAATAAAAAGCTTAGCTACATAATTAAGATACGTAGATTACATTGCCTGCAGTGTTCAGTAGTTCATTTAAATCAATAGGTTTCTTTTTTTTTTCTTTCTCTGTACTAGTCTGGTATGCATTGGCTTCTAGGAGGTGAATTTTGTGGTGGATCCTCAATTTCCTGATTTTCGTCAAATCCGTAAATTCGCAAATACAGGACAAATGTGGGTTTTTGCTCGAGCTGCTCCGATTTAACTAATTAATCCAACCAATTAATCAACTAAAGACTTGATCGCAGATTAATTATTTTTACAATTTAATAGTGCAGATTTTTATTTTTTTAATATAAAATCAACTAATAGAACTGCATTTTCTCTGGCAGTCCAATCATAAATGAGCAGAGGCGCGACATACAGCTGAAGGTATTCTCTGCCTCTGCTGACGGTCTTGAGTAAGTTTAACCAATGGGAATGTCGAAGATCTGCCCTGATTTTGCAGCTGTCTAATCATTAGTGAGCAGAGGCGGGACATAAATATGCTAGTGTAAGCGATGGATGGCTGAATTTCGTGCAATATTGCTTATTATATAGCATTATTGAGAATTGCAGTAATTTCAAATTACTTTTTACAAATAAAAAGTCATCAGACAATGGAGGCATCGTAGTCTGGTTACGAATACATTCAAGAACTTTCAGAAAAAAATCAGAGTGTTAGAAAAGGGAGGTATATGGGGAATTCTAGTGTTATGGATGTGACATGTACCAAATACAAGGCCTCATTTAAATAATGAACTAAATATGATACAGTATTTAGATTCAGTATTTAGTGCTTTTTGAACTGTGTCTTGTTAAAATTTCAAGGTTCAAAGTTTCACCATTCGTTTTTTATCATCCAAAGATCTTGTGTTATGGATGTGACAGAAATGGAACAGAATTGCTGGGTCACTTCACATGTTCTAAAAAGTCTGTGATTTGTGGAACTTACAATCAGATATTAAATGTCATTTTGAAAGAACAACTTGGCAGAAAAAATGGCCAAAAATCATATTAAGTAGTACATCAGGTTTTTAATATTTTCATAGCATAGCTTGAAGTGCAGCGTTATGGATGTGACGCTGTCTGAATTTTATTCAAGAAATGTTTTTAAATCTTTAAAAAAAAAACAAAAAAAAAACATTCAATTGCCATTCGTCATTGGAAGCCCAGACAAACTGCTATCAAGATATCAATTCTGATTAAAGTGCATATTACAGTTCTATTAATCTTTTAAAATATTTCAAATGAGATGTGCCACTAATCAGAATGAACTATTTCACCAGAAGATATATAATAACCAAAAGATATGTACAATGAGGGAAATTTAACTGGAAACACAACCCACTTGACAACAGTTACTGTATCCTCAACAAATAACAATTACAGGATTAACAGTAACATTCCATTTAAATAACAATTAAGGTTTCAAAAATTGACAAGGCGTATCGTTGGAAACAAATATCAACTTTTAAAGCAGATACATTTGAACTAATGCTGCTATTTCTCTGTTTATAGCTTCCAAAACATTTAAATAAATGCGTTGTAATAAAGTTTGTTTTGTTGCTCAGTATATTTTCAAATTTGTAACTAATTAAATCTGCCATGACGTTTGCGTTATGGGTAAATAAATAAACAAGTTAATTTCAATAATTTCAAAACAGGCCTTTAATCAGTTGAAGAGAGAAGATTGTGAGGCATTCATTTAATTCTCTTTTGAGAACTGCTCTGTTAATGGCAGCAGGAATTGGTTTTTGATGAAAGGGCAACAAGAACAGTGCTTAACCTTCTAATTACTTTGCTATAGCTGCATATTTGTAAATTGATTGTTCCAGGTCTGTAGACTATTACATTGGAAATTAAGTTATATATAATCAGACAGACAGCTCTGGAAAAAATTGAGACCACTGCAAAATGATCAGTTTCTCTGGATTTACTATTTATAGGTATGTGTATGTTTGGGTAAAATGAACATTTGTTTTATTCTATAAACTACTGACAACATTTCTCCCAAATTCCAAATAAAAATATTGTCATTTAGAGCATTTATTTGCAGAAAATGACAACTGGTCAAAATAACAAAAAAGATGCAGTGTTCTCAGACCTCGACTAATGCAAAGAAAATAAGTTCATATTCATTTTTAAACAACACAATACTAATGTTTTAACTTAGGAAGAGTTCAGAAAACAATATTTGGTGGAATAACCCTGATTTTCAATCACAGCTTTCATGCGTCTTGGCATGCTGTCCACCAGTCTTTCACATTGATGTTGGGTGACTTTATGCCACTCCTGGTGCAAAAATTCAAGCAGCTTGGCTTTATTTGATGGCTTGTGACCATCCATCTTCCTCTTGATCACATTCCAGAGGTTTTCAATGGGGTTCAGGTCTGGAGATTGGGCTGGCCATGACAGGGTCTTGATCTGGTGGTCCTCCATCCACACCTTGATTGACCTGGCTATGTGGCATGGAGCATTGTCCAGCTGGAAAAACCAATCCTCAGAGTTTGTCGAAACATTGTCAGAGCAGAAGGAAGCAAGTTTTCTTCCAGAACAACCACGTACTTGACTTGATTCATGAGTCCTTCACAAAGACAAATCTGCCCGATTCCAGCCTTGCTGAAGCAACCCCAGATGAGTCCAATTTTCAGCTTTGCCCAACACCTGGTCGTCTAATGGTTAGACAGAGACATGGAGAGGCCTACGAGCCACAGTGTCTCGCACCCACTGTGAAATGTGGTGGAGGATCAGTGATGATCTGGGGGTGCTTCAGCAAGGCTGGAGTCGGGCAGCTTTGGCATGAATCAAGCCAAGTACAAGGTTGTCCTGGAAGAAAACTTGCTTCCTTCTGCTCTGACAATGTTCCCCAACAAGCCATCAAACAAAGCCGAGCTGCTTAAATTTTTGCGCCAGGAGTGGCATAAAGTCACCCAACGTCAATGTGAAAGACTGGTGGAGAGCATGCCAAGACGCATGAAAGCTGTGATTGAAAATCAGGGTTATTCCACCAAATATTGATTTCTGAACTCTTCCTAAGTTAAAACATTAGTATTGTGTTGTTTAAAAATGAATATGAACTTATTTTCTTTGCATTATTCAAGGTCTGAGAACACTGCATCTTTTCTGTTATTTTGACCAGTTGTCATTTTCTGCAAATAAATGCTCTAAATGACAATATTTTTATTTGGAATTTGGGAGAAATGTTGTCAGTAGTTTATAGAATAAAACAAATGTTCATTTTACCCAAACATACACATACCTATAAATAGTAAAACCAGAGAAACTGATAATTTTGCGGTGGTCTCAATTTTTTCCAGAGCTGTATATACATACATACACATAGTGCCTTGCAAAAGTATTCAGACCCCTGACCAATTCTCTCATATTACTGAATTACGAATGGTACATTTGAAATATCGTTCTGTTCGATATTTTATTTTAAAACGCTGAAACTCAAAATCAATTATTGTAAGGTGATATTCGTTTTATGCTGGGAAATATTTTTAAGAAATAAAAAACTGAAATATCTGAAAATAACTGAAAGGGGTCTGAATACTATGTACATGTATATATGTGTGTGATATATAATATATAAAAAAAATTAGGAATAGAATTACAATATATTGTAACGTGCACGGAGGGCGTAAATACATACAAAGACATAAGCCTGATATACGCTCCTTGCAAGCAGAACCTGTCAGCGCTGTCAGTGAGAGACATAAAAACTACAGTGGGAACTTCTTTATTATTGGCGACCAATCAGATTACAAACACGCTTACTTACTCCCCTCATCGAGGAAGTAGGTTGAGACCAAAACAAAGAACACAAGCTGTAAGTTGAAAACGTAGCCAAAAAATAAAAACTTGAAGTTATAGCCTACAGATTTTTTATTATTGTTTACTAAAAACAAAAATTGTTAGATGCGGTGTAAACTTAATAGTGAAATTGGATGCTTTTAATTTAACGATGTTTAAGATGGTGTGTTCATTCAGTTTAAAAGTATGTATTTGGGCAATCTTAAAATAAATGTACCCTGCCTGTGTACCCTTTTTTTTTTTTTTTTTTTTTTTTTTTTTTTTTTTTAAACGCGTTGCTACAAAGCTTTCATTTTGAAGAGCTATTGCACGAGTTTTGACACAATTTTAGTTCTCCAGATGAAAAAACATTTTAAAACCCATTAAAATGACGTCTTGTGTTAATATAATGTCATGACAATGTGCTATGTGATGTAATTCGTGTTTTGTTTCTGCAGGGTAAGATGTCTTTTATTTGCAATCCCATCAAGCTTAGTATTACTTCAGACATTATTGTCACCTCTAACACAAGTTTGGACAACTGTTAAGAATGGTGTCAAAGTTTTTATCCCATAACAAGTTTTAAAAAATTAGCTTTGCAGAGAAACTTTGGAAAAAAAAATAACGTGGTATACAACTTTTATAACAACTTTACCAAGAAAATTTCATGGACGTGACATTTTTTTTTTTATAAACACCATTATTTTGAATTGATGTAAAATATTGTCCTTTTTTCAAGAAAATGTAATATTATTAACTTGGCATTACATATCCATTGAGTTTAAACATGGGGATATTTATAAATAAAACATTTATCCAACAATTGAAACCTAAAAATGTATTTTAGTCAGACTTAAAATATTGCTTGTTTATTTTTCAGTAGTAACTTTAAATGGCTAAAGAAGGCATAAACTGAACAAAAATGATACAACATGCAAAAATATATACATTTTTGTAAAAATTGAGAGAAATGTTTTTGTTATAGGCAAAAAACACTCTCCACTTCCAAAATATAAATTATTAAAGGTATCCGTGGCTTGCCGATAACTGTAGTTAAAGGATCCTGCTGGAACTGTCTTTTGTTCAGTACAGAAAAGGAACAGCACTGGCTACAGCAATCTAGGATATTTATCTAAGTCAGTACAAAAACATTCCCAGAGTCACTTGCAAGCCAGTAACGCTGAAAACTTTTGGACAAACCCGGATTAATGTGCAACTGGATAAGCAGAAGCATAGGAATACAATCACAATGAGCAGCAAGAGCTGGCTTTCGGAGGCACAATAAAGGCACCAATTCCTCAGATAGAGGTAATTATGTGGAATTACTTTCTCTGATACTTTCTACAACAGCATGTAGAGGGTTCTCCAAAGGAATTCTGTATGGCCGAGCGGCAGAACATCATTATAGCCGGGAGCACTTTAAACGGAAAAATAAACTTGCCTTGCCTTAAATCTATAATACAACAAAGCATATGCATAATATGTTGTCTTTCATTGACTATCTGGTTGCACTTTATATTCTACATTTTCTTTTTCATGAGTGTTGTTATTTAGGCACACTATGATTTGACTGGGGAAAGAACGTAGGGTTATTGGAGTTCACGCAAAAAACGGTAACATTTTCACTTCCATTTTAGCATAATTATTGAGCTCATTGCTTCATTTAAATTGTTTTAAGTTAATTTTCCAGGGTATTTTGTTAATGCACGTCTTTTTGTTTTTCGCTTTTGTACATTTTTTGAGTGCAACTGTTCATTTTAAACACTTTTTTTTTTTTTTTTTTTTAAACACAACGGTAATCGCACACGTTTGGTCACCATCATAACTGTTGCATGAAACTGCAGTAATAATAATCAATAGCAATAATAATCCCGCACTGCTGCACTTAAGCATTTTTATGTCAGTTGACATCAGCTGATATCCCATCACGCCCTTCTTCTTAATGCATACAGCATACCTTTTGGGTGCATGTGTACAGCTATTATGTACTATATATTACCTTACAGTACAATAATATGACAAAAAATGGACATTGATAATACCTAACAATAATCTTAATATTGTTTTTAATAAAGTAGCCGGCGCAAATATAGTATTAGGTGGTGGATGTGCCGATCGCCAGCTTATTTTGACCCCCTGCAATCATTGTCACTGTTTTTGCTTTGGTTTTTTTTTTTTAGCGATAATTTAACCTTTAGCCTTTTTAATGTTTTTGCCTCGAAATGCTTAACACAGAAAACCCGCCCCTTCAACTCTCTGATTGGTTAAATGTTGTGTCAAGACTAACACACCTGTCGTTTGGTTCAAAGATTTTTTTTTTTTTTCACCCAGCAACGTGCACCTCATCTAGTCTGCTAGAAGCGCAATTAATCCTTATTGTTAAAGGCACAGTAGCATCTGCAAGATGGGCTGATCAGGTTTTTTCAGCAGGGCAGCGACAGCCACTTTGCTGGGCGGCCCGTCTGGCTGGAAAGGCCTGGGGAGAACCCTGATGTTAAGCAATCACTTGTCAGTAGCCACAGTATTCTCAGGTAACGCTAACAAGATTCAGAACAACTTCATCGCTTCGTGTCTCCAGGTTTTGCTAGATGCAATAAATAGAAGTACAGGAAGCAAATTGCGTAGATGGAATGGGAAACACAGCCCCGCTGTCTCGTGTTTTCACTGATAGTGGCCCGAATAAATGGTTGTTCTGTGAATTTGTTGCATTTACCAACAAATTTAAATAATGAAATTGCTTTTAAAAAGACACAATTCTCATTGGACTTATTTATTGTTTGATTATATTGATTCGGAAGTATTACTATGCAGGACAGCCGCGATAAGATTGTTGCCTGTATTATAAATGTGGACGGATTAGTTAATGCCCTTAAATTAACTAATCAAAAATTAATCGGGACAGCCCTAGTTTTTATGCATGTGTATGTTGCTAGAGAAAGATGTTAATTTGTCCTTTTTTAGGAATGTTGAATGACCTAAGTGTGGGGCTTTTATTACCCAGTGTTTCTCACTCTGACTCCTTGCTCATTACATAACTTGGTATCCCTGAATAGATAAATGCATCCTCCAAGTATATGCAAAATATCCATAAAAAAGCTGTGATACCTCAAATATTATCTACTACCAGTACAGAATGACAAGTGTTCTTTATTTAGCCCTGAAACATATTTTTGCAATGATGACTGCCAAATCCTGAAACACATTTCAATGTGGGATGATCCTTAGCAGTGGTGTGAAATGAACGGAAACAAGCTTGCTACTACATGGATGATGTATGAAACGAGTCCCACTTGTTAATACATGGATAGTTTGGGGTACTATACCACTGCACTTGTGGGATGGATTGTTCATTACAATTGTTTGTATAAGTACTGACTGACTTTTCTATTCATGGAAACCAAGCTCTTTCATAAGTAAATGGCGCGGAGTGACAAAGGAAAAATGTCCTGCGTAAAATTTGGGGCCAAAAAAGATAGTGTTTTTTTTTTTTTTTATTATTATTGTTGAGCGGTTTTTGTTTACTTAGCCTACATTTTATTGGTGCTTTTTATATAATCTAAAAATCAATTGTGCGTTAATGATTGACCTGGACTGGCAGAAATGACCTGCAGGGGAGGTTGGACTGAGGGCTGTCAGCAACACAAAGGTATCTGCCAGTTAGGAACAACACACCAGAAATAAAATACAATTGCTATGATTTCCTTTCAGGATGATGATAATAATAATTAAAATAATAATTATTATTAGGCTGGAAAAGTTTTATTTTGGAAATGTATGTAATGCATCTTATGTTCTTACTCAGCCTTCACAATGGGTTTATACTGTGTGTGCTGTATTATGCCAGATTTATTTATTTATATTCCAAACCTTTACAATGTTTGTTCACTTGTATACCTTGTTTTGTTCAGAAAGAAATGGAAATAATAGTTTTTAATATTAAACATACATGGCTTGTGAGACCTGCACATGTTGGACATTTTATAGTTCATCATGACACAGGCTTCTTTTTCTTGTGCCGTTTGCAATTTCATGTTTAAAGCATGAGGGAGGATCATTTGTGCCAAAATTATAAAATAAATAAGTACATAAACTAAAATAATAAATATCAAATAAATGAATACATAAAAAACAAAATAATTAAAAATTGAAATAAAAAACTAAAATAAGTAAACTAAATAAATCTAAATACATTACCCAGAAACATTTATTTAGTTTTTCATTTTCTCTTTCTTTTCGCTCTAGTATTTCTCATTTGCGTCAATCACACTGGAAGGCCGGACAATATTGTTGGTGCGTTCGATTATCTTCTAGCTGGTCTGCCAGGTTGGATTTAGTGTAGAATCGATATTATAATAATAATAATAATAATAGTAATAATATTCTCCAATGGCTAAACCAATTCTACTACTGCTAAGAGAAGCTGCAGACTGCCTGGAACGGGAACCCAGTGGAAGCACGTCTCCAAGTCCTGAACCTGTTTCCAGCAAAAGTCCATCATCCGTAACTCATTGAGGCTGGCATAGCTGCATGGGCTGCCGTTCAAGGTCAGCTTTTGGACACTGAGGAAGCGCCGGCTCTAATTTCTGTGGGCAGATAGAAGTGTTCACGAAGGTCTGGATTGATCTTATTATATTAATATAAAGGAGAAAAAATGTGGTTAATAAAACAATTCTAAACGAATTTACAAAAGTAGTCTAACAAAATGCAGCACAGCATACAACTATGGCGCTCGCAGTTTTTTTTAATCACCCACAAAAAAGCCACTCTAGAAGAACAACTATCCTAATACGTGATATCTTTGGCAAATCATATTTTTAAAACCTTTTTTCCCCTTCAGCAGAAATAATTGAAATAAGTAAAATTTGTGGATTATAAAGAAATGCCTAAATATATTTCCAAAATACCAGATACAGCTGTACTGTTGGTCTATTAATTTAACAGAATTTGTTTGCGCATCTTTTGGCAAACCTGACTCTGCAGTGGAAAAAGAACCTAGGCTCTCCTTAATGCATGGCACAAGTGCCATCTTGACATGCGTAGTTTGCAAAGTATTTATTTTTGTGAATCCTAATCAATGTTAACATGTACAGTTCAACTTTTTTGTGTTGTACTTCCAGGCACTCCTAGTGTTTTTCTAAAATTACTGAGGATAATTAGGGACATTCCAGAGTCCTATATTCTGCAATACAAAAACTGTTTCTTGCTGCAAATTTTACATTGCTGGTTTCCTGTGTTGCTTTTTGTCAGGAGCTTATGGATTTATTTGTTAAGATATCTGTTTTACGTGATGCTGCAGTATCTGCCTCTACGAGTGTTCCAAGCCCTGAAGTGAAAATCACTTTCCAGTTTCTATGACGTTGCACCTATCTCATCTACTGTTTGTTGATATGCTTGTCTCTGTTCTCTTGATCATTTCCCCTCTGTTCTTTTGAATACTCAATCGAGTGTTGTTGCTCCTGTTTTACTGCACATTATAAACCTATCCCTTATATCTGGAAATGTTCCTGATTTTTTTTTTTTTTTTTTATTTTTTTTTTGGAATGGCTATTATTACTCCTCTCTTGAAAAAACCTAATCTTGATAACAATGTTCTCTCTAATTACTGCCCTATATCAAATTAGCCTTTTTTGTCAAAGGTCTGGAGCGGGTGGTTGCCTCCCAGCTGCAGGCACATCTAGCTGCAAATACTATTTATGAGAAGTTTGTCAGGTTTCTGAGCACTGAGACAGCTCTTGTTCATGTCTGTGATGTTGAACTGTGACGCAGGTTCCTGTTTCTTATGGATTTTGTTGCATTTGTCTGCAACTTTTGATACAGTGGACCATCAGATTCTATTAGATGGCGTGGAATCAAATGTATTTGTTACTGGTATTGTTTTAAACTGGTTCCGGTCCTGTCTGACAGGCTGTGGCCGTTATGTTTCTGTTGGGGGGGGGGGGGGGGGGGGTTGTTCATACCGTATTGCTAAGTTGACCTCTGGAGTACCCCAAGCATCTGTCTGGGTGCCCTATTCTTTTTCTGATCTATACGATACCACTGGGGGAATTGATGCAGAATCGGGGTGTTGGTTTTCATATGTATGCTGACAATCCAACTGAACATCAGAGCGTCCTGTTTGATATCCGCAACTGGATGTTTTAACTTAGTGAAGCAAAATGTAACTTTCCCAGAGTTAACCATGCATAAAGCACTATATAATCAATGCTATATTTTTTACAAAAAAAAAAAAGGTAACATTCCCATTCCTGGATCATTTTAATCGGCGGTTTTTAAACTATAAATAGCCTGGCTAAACGGCGATCGGGAGTTCAGTTCGAAGTGACAGACAAGAAACCAAGTATGAGAAGGAGAGCAAGTCGGGAGAGGGGAAGAGGGAATGGGCTTATCCCAGGTTCGACTGCCGGAGCGGGGTTGAAGCAAAGCTGAAGCGTCTTATCTCCCGGAGAAAGCTTCAGCTCCTCTTGCAGCAAAAAAGTAAATACATTAGGATATATAACCATGTAATAGGCCTAATATTTATTTAGTTATAAAACAAATGCTGAATAAGATATCTGTTATAAAGTGTCAGCAAAGCGAGAGACAGAAACAGAAGTTAGATTTACAAGTTTATAGTTTGAACAACACTGGTGCTGTATTTACTGTAGAAATTACTGTATTGTACATGGTGTAACAAAATTAAGTCGCCTAAAACATTTTAATTTTTTTTTATTTACAGCTTACTTGGTGACCAACAGACTTCCTCCTGAGGAGCCAGAAAGTAGACGGCTCATGACTTCTGACCAGGATACAAAAGTTGTAGCTGAACCGCAGGTGCAGCAAGTACAAGAAGCAAAAGACAGTTCTCATCTGGTGAGTCTGTGTCTTCTATATATTTAAACAAAGAACGGAGTACTGAAGTCCTACTCCTGCATAGGGGTAGATGAAATCACAAAATGCTGCACTGTTGCAGTCTGCTTGCTTTCTCTGTTTTATGGTGCTATTCAATCAACACAGAACACCTATAGAAAGTTGGATAATACAGTACAATTATATACAGGTCTTTAACTTGAGAGGACTGCATTGTATTATCTGATCTGTAAATCTTCCTATATGTGTGTGGTCATTTCAAAAAGCACCACTCGATCAGGAGGTCTGTCAGTCATGTACCATGTACTAATAAAAATAAAATAAATAATAAGGACCTGGATTGAAAACTTCTTGCTTATAAGCCTTCAGAAGTGTATTTAGTGTAATTGAAGTCAATGGAATAGTGTAAATCAGCATTTGCACGTATAAACAAAGAGTATGTAGAAGGAGTCGTGTGAGTGTCCTGGAACTTGGAGGAGTGCCAGTACCCTGAATGTGTCCATAATCATACAATTACCATTTATCCACTGACCTGTTTTCTTTGGTTTTCTTTCTCAAGTTCCATAACCGGTTTTGTTCTAGTGAAAATGAACCCTTTCAGTGCCACATTGCTATAGCCAGAGGCTAAAGCAATGATACAGTCCACACCCTGGCCTCAAAACGCATTTGAATCTTGCCCCTGGCCTTATGCGGTGATGTGGCCCTCGGGTATGTTGAAGTTTGTTTTTGTGTGCCATCTGGTGCAAAAAACAAAAACAAACAAAAAACCAACTACAAACAGAGCTTGTATTCGGAAAGTTTAGCAGTGCTAAATGATTAATCTTGTTAAACTGATGTAAATACATTTTAAATCACTACTGTTAACAAAACATAAAACTAGAGGATAGAGTTTTGTATAGAGTTTGTCATTGACTAAGTAAAGAAGTGTCGAACTTCACATATTTTTAGCCTTGTGCATAGCACAGTGCTATTGGAGTGACTAGAGAACTGCCGCATAACAATTACTCCAAAGCTCCCTATTTTTCTGATTTTTTTTTTTTTTTTTTTTTTTTTTAAGTTTTTTAAAGTTTAAGTGATGGGGACGTTAAGTATTTCAAACAATTAACGGTAAGCCTTGCCATGCAAGGGCAGGTGTTTTATTGTTTTAACCTATCAGCACCAAGCAGTGCCCTGCGAGAGAGCATTTACTTTCTAATTGTTTTGTAGCCGCTGGTTTCGCTGTGATTTTAGTGCTCAACAATGTCTTCTTGCATTTCTATTGCTAAACATTCTTTGCGTAGGAGACGCTCTAAACATTCTCTCTACGTGGGAAGAAAAAAGCAGAAGAAAGTGAAACTTTATGGAGATACAGTATTTGGCTGTACAGGATTCTCCTCGGGCCTTTTCAGCAAAGCGGCTGTTGTCACCTGGGTGAAAAAACCTGATCCGCCCATCTTGCAGATGCTACTGTGCCTTTAACAATGCTTGATTGCACTTCTAGCAGACTAGATAAGTTGTGTGTTGCTGGGTGAAAAGAGAAATTTTGGAACCACATGATTGCTGTGTCACGTCTTGACACAAGATTTAACCAATTGGAGAGTTGAAGGGGTTGGTTTTCTGCTAAAAAAATAAATAAATAACCAATTGTTTTCAAAACAAAAATAGTGACTGAATGCAGGGGGTCAAAATAAGCCGACGATTGCCGCAATCCACAGCCTAATACTATATTTGCACCGGCTGCTTTATTAAAAAAATATTATGATTATTTTCAGGCATTGTCATTCAGTCCATTTTTTGTAGTATTATTGTACCGCAAGATGGCTATTATGTACTATATATCATATGTATGCACCAAAAAAACCCAAAAAAGACGCATTCCTTTTGTTATGATATCGTAATATGTACTCAGGTGCTTGTGAGATATTGGGAGTTCATTTATAGGGGCTGTATGTGTTTCAAGAAGAAAGGCGTGATGGGATATCAGCTGTTGTCAGCAGACATACATGCTTAAGTGCAGAGGTGCTGGATTATTACACTGCGGTTTCATGCAACAGTTATGATGGTGCCCAAACGTGTGCAAGTACTGTTGTGTTGGTTAAATGAGCAGTTGCAATCCAAAAAACGTAAAATAGCGAAAATGGAAAGACGTGCATTAACAAAATGCCCTGAAAACTTAACTTAAAGAAAACAATTTTTAATGAAACAATAAGCTCAATAATTACACTAAAATGGAAGTGAAAAGGTTACTGTATTTTTTTTTGTTTTGTTTTTTTGTTTTTGTGATAACTCCAATAACCCTAAGTTATCTTTCCCCAGTCAAAACGGAGTACCTAAATAAGCACAATAATTTACCATAATAAAAAACAGTAATGAAAAAGAAAATGTAGAACATAAAGTGCAACCAGATATAGTCAATGAAAGACAACACATTATTCAAATTGTTTGTCATATTATATGTGTAAGGTAAGGCTATAATGTTCTGCTGCCCGGTTGTATGGAATTCCTGGGGAGAACCCTGGTATACTTAGAATTTGAGCACAAAAGGACTAAAAAAAAACATTTTAGTAAGGATATTCTTTACACACAGCATCAGGTTTGGCATTTGAATTTGGAGTGACAGGAGCATGCGAGTCCTTCATGCTGATTTAAATAAGCTATTTTCGGTCTCCGAGTGCTGTCTGCGGCCCTTGTGAAAAGTGCCATTTCATTTACTTTCCATACCTTGGAGTTGTAGGAAGGACTGATGCTTTGCGACTGCTATAGTCTGCATGGGTTGCTGTTTTAGTAAAGAAATGGATCCAAGCAAGCCCAATGAAAGAACAAGGCTTTTACAGACCACTCCAGGAGAAGAAACAGTTAAAGAAGGAATAAGTGACCACGTCTCCCCAATTGCAGATCCTGACCGTGAGGAGTGGTGTGAGTTTGTGAAGCACAGTAATGGGTAGGGGCCACTCTCGCTAGTGACCCATCATATACTGACAGGAACCGCAGAGAGCACGAGCAGGATGGGTATTTATTTTGGACTCGCCCCACTACAAATCAAGAGACCCAGAGTTTGTCTATTAATAAACCACTCGCAAACTGAGGGAAATGGGGGGGGGAAAAAACAGCTCTTCCAGTGTTCAAAATTTGAGAAGTTTTGTTGGAATAATGTTTACAAGGTCTGAGAACGGTGATGCAGAGGATGAGAAATTGATCAGAGAAGATATGACAACAGAAAGATTTGGCAGCGAAATTCTGGAGTCTTTTTAATGAGGTGCCAGAGGACGATAGCTGCCATGCTATTTCAGCAGTAAGCTCAGGAAAGTCACATATAACAACCACAAATCATACTCCCCTTAAACACAAGCTGACTTTAAATCAGGAACTTGGAGAAACTGGTTTGCTACAAGTGAAATGCTTGGAAAACAGCCATATACATCTTGGAAATTCCTGTATATTGCAACATAAACTTGACGTGGTAGTGGACATGCTCTCTTCTAATATGGAAACAAATGAATTGATCAATAAAGAGAAACTAGACACATTTGGAGAAGAAAATGTGTTCTATTGCTGTTTGCTTGGAACAAAGTAAGCTGAAGACACAAAGTTTTTATAACATTTGTTCAATAGACCCTGAAGATTTAGAAAGTGATTGGGGGGAACCTGCTGCCGTCCAAGAAGACATTGCAATGGATTTTAATCATTCAGCTGATGCAGAAAAAGGAATCTGCAATGTGGCATGGTCTCCAGGCACCAAGAGGGGGTTTTCAATATTGCAGTCTGTAAAAACAGCAGCTGCCTGTGAGCCGCAGCAGTCGGTGCTTTCAGTTCGAACCACAACGTCACAAAATGCAGAAGGTCCACAGAAATCCTTTGTTCCTGATTTAGTAGAAACGTTTTTGAACACTCATTCTTCAGTTGGCCATAGCTTAAATGTAAATATCCCAACTGAGAGTCTGTGCAGTCCTCTGTGTGAAAAGGTTTACGGTGATGATGATGAAGCCTGTGGTATGACCGGTGGTTCGTCTGAAATTAGTTTTGGGTGCAGTGATGCACCAAAATGCTTCAATACAGATGGAGAAATGGAGCAAGAACTAGAAGTTTGTAGCAGTCCGTGCACAGCAGAGCACCTTCATGACTCTGCCCCTGACTTATTGGAATCATTCGTACAAGGATCAGTGGTGACTTCAATAAGAAAAGACAGAATGAGAGCATCTTTTAGTAATGAGGAAACAACACAAAGTTTTGGCAAGTCTGGTGACACAGTAGAAAGTGAGTTGTTAAATAAAGCACAAGAGACAATCTGTTTAAAATCTGATCTGTTTGATAATTCAGAGGATCTTGCTGATAACGTCAGTCAGCACCTAAACTCTAATAAGCAAAAGCATCTCTGTCACAACTGTGAGAGTGTAAATGAAAACAAGACTTCCATAACCAGCTGCAGTAACGAATGTATTTATCAAATCGATACTGAACTGCTAGCCCCTGATGAAAACTGTGAAAATGTCTTGGAAACAATAACACAGTTCTACCCCTTGGCAACACAGGAGCATTTAGATGATAAAGGTAACATCTGCCTGAAACGGGCTGAAGCATTTGACACAGGCACTGATGTCAGCTCAGTTTCTATGGCAGCAAGGTCAGATGTAAGCAGGAGGGTATTGCATTATAGCGCGACTGGATTATGGGATAGGCCTACATGTTTGCTTCATTTAAGTGGAGATCATTTAGACACAGCATTTGACAGAGAACAGGATTCAAAAGATTCTTCTGATTTTTGTAACACAGCAGAATGACTTGATGAAATATGACATGGGAATCTTCCAGCAGGAGTCAGAAGCTGCCTTTTATAGCTGAAAATAGAAGCAAGGTGTTAAATGACAACAGGGACTTAAATACCAAAACCATTGCACTCTTTTGTGTGCCAAACATGCCTGCAGTGCTGGAAAACTGCAAGAGTGTCTCTCCTCAGAAAAACTGGTCAGACCATGGATTGCATGCTGTAACTGCTGAACAGCAACTGCCTTGCAACGCCATACAACTCTCCTCTGCTGAATCCAGATTGGGAGTCTGTGATGCAGCTAATATTATGGGTGATCAGCAAGCAGACAGTGGAGCTACAGAGGCTTTAGCAAAGTTAGAATTGCAACACTTTTCAGGGGAGGGGACAGCTTGCTTTGATGTCAGAGAACCAACTGGAATTTGCCACGTCAGTGCAGTCAGTAATAGTTGGACGGAAACGGACATGGTTAATAAAATGCCACTGGGACTAACACAAGGTGGAGCGCATGGTGTCACAGAGACAGTACCTATGAGGTCTGAAAACGCAGATAATTCAAAGGGCACTGCTAATGGCGATGGAGGCTGTAATTCTGAGGAAGATGTGTGCAGTGGAGTTGATATCCCAAATACCTCAATGGTGGATCCTGATCAGCTTGACATGTATGCTTCTATGCCTTCTTACGAAATGCATCTGATCACACTAAAGGCTGAACACAAGGAAACGGAACATTGTGAGAGTACTAATTTAAATGATGAAGGTCTTCATAAAAATGATAGCATAGTAGATTTCGTGGCAGACATTTTGGAGAACCCCTTACAAAATGATAGTCAGGGTTTTTCAAAGGAATTTTGCCTGTCACTATGGGCCCAGGACCAACTGCACTGTGAAGAGCTGCTTAGGCAGTTTTGTGGAAAACAGTCCCCAGAATGTCCGTTGGACTGCATATGGGATTCTAGTTACTCTGAAATACCGACACAAGACAACATGCAACAGATGACTAAACCGTTTGTTGCACCGCAAGACTTGCAGGTAGCTGTGGCTTTTATGTCGGCTTGTCCTTACAATCTTATGGTTTCAGACAAATCTGGATTATGGGGTTGGCAGAACAAAAATAATGAAACTGTAAGTATCATATATAAGCTTTCTTTTGTTTTACTGTTTTTTATATATTTTTTTCTTTAACACCTCTGTAATTCCTTTAAGTTTTTGAATTGAACGTACCAGCTGCCGATCTTTACCAATAAATGTCTGCCAGTATATTGTCTGTGTCAGTAAGCCTTCTGCTCGTCAAAGTGGGGCACTGTTAACGTGTACCATGGCTCATTGTAAGCATTGATAAGTTGGTGTGTCACAGTGTTTGAGTCAAACAATCTCAAGGTTGTGTACCGCTGAGCAATAAACGCTCAGATGTCCACTTACATTGGAACCTCCTTTTAAACCATTTAATGACTAAAATAATCTGGCGTCTAGTGTTGCTGGATGGATGAAGTGCACTACTGAACTGGGTGGGAACATTGCCGTCCTGTGCACAATTCTCAATGATGAAACTGTATATAATGTTACAGCTCAGTGTGGTCGACTATTGTACTGTTGAGCAATTTTTTTAAATAAACTTCTTGTCCAAGGGATAAAATGCTAAAAATCTACTTGCCCCCTCATTGTCCCACAAAGTAAACACACAAATAGAATATAACTTATGATTTTTGCTTTTATTAAACAGTGAACACTAAATTATACTTACGGAGACATTTCTAAAGAAATTAATTTGAGTACATTTTAAAACTTATTTTTTTACATTCAAACTAGGTAATCGTAGGATATATTTTTTCATAAAGTGAAAACATTACTCTCTTAATACTCTTCAAATTCTCAGCTATTTAGAAAGGTATAATACAATACACTTTTGGTGGATAATTGTCCTGAAACAAAAGCCAAAAGCCCTGTTATCTCAGGTAGAGCTCAGACAGGTAGGATGTGTTCACTGGAGCAGAAGGTTAAAGGATTGGTTTCTAAACTACATTACCCAGAAGAATGGCGATGGTGCTTGTTTAATAGGTGTTGATTTCCTATATGGCTATTGGATAAACAGAAATCATTTTGTTTTTTGGGTATTTCATTGGGCGTTGGGCTGTTGGTCTCACAGCGCAGTTGTTTTAAAAAATAATCAAGTCAATCTATAGCTTTACAAACCTACTGCCAACCAGCCAAGATTAAGTGGCTTTTAAAAAATAAATGGCTAAACCATTACGTGTAAAATAGTTTTAAAAGTTTTTGTAATTTTGTTAAATATTCTTCCTAGAGCTGGCGGTCAAACTTTACTGGGCTCCTACTGCAGAAAAGGCAATGTAATAGTATTGTTGCATTAATTTTCAATACTTCTGTTACTGTGTGTGACTGTGAGGGTTTGTAAATTAAAATATGTCTCCTGAGTGGTGCATCCAGTAAAAGCACTTGTGTAGAGTGCAGGATGCGCCCTATAGTCTGGACATTGGTGGTTCAAGTCCCGGCTATTCCTTTGCCGACTGAGTACGGGAGCTCCCAGGGGGCAGCGCACAATTGGCCGAGCGCCACCCGGGGGGAGGGAGGGTTAGGTCGTCCAGGGTGTCCTCATCTAGCCACGCACCAGCGACCCCTGTGGTCTTGTCGGGTGCCTGCAGGCTTGCCTGTAAGCTGCCCAGGGCTGCGTTTTCCTCCGACGCTGTAGCTCTGGGTGGCTGCATGGTGAGTCTGCAGTGTCTAAAAAGCGGACGGTTAACGGCATACGTTTCGGAGGACAGCGCATATATATAAAATATTTATTTATTACTTTTTATTTTCATTTGTATGTGGACTTTGTGCGACTCCCTAGAAACAGAACGTTGTGACAACCCTCCCCAAAAAAAAAACTACTTGTCTGATGGGCTCAGTATAATGGTAAAACTGGTTGTCTCTCGCACAAATGTTGTCCTAGGCATCGGGCGGTATGAATTTCACACCCCTGTATGCAACAATATATATATTAACAGTATTGCCTATTAAAAATGTATACTGATATTTGCAGATACTACTTTGTAAAACAGAATTAATATTTATCCCACCAAACAGCTGCTTTAGTTTGGACTGTTCCATAATGGACTTGCCCCACATGATGATAATCTTTTATTGTAGCTTCTGAGCTTAGATTGCAAATTGTTTTCACTTGATTGTTGAATATTTAAATGTATTAAACTAATTAATAAAGTATAATTTATTTTATAGCTTAAGGCAACATAGAGATTTTAAATTGTAAAGGGGTTCTGAAAGAGTGTAGTGCCGAATGCTGTGGATTGACATTTTAATAAATCGCATCTTGCTTTAGGTTAACAGTAATATAATTAATTAATACTCTAATAAAATGTTTACCTTTTGCAGAGTACAGATAGCCTTGAGCATGTGAATTATCATTTTTATTCTGCTTTGTGGAAATTATGACTTCATGTGTAATACAATTGGTAAACAATTTTTTTGTTATTTTGCAGGAATCTGCCAAGGTTTCTGACCTTAACCCAAATGCAAAAGTATGGGCAAATCCCATGCTAAACTTGGAATCCACTGGGGCCACCGATAGCAGAGTTCACAAAACCTGGAAACAGACTTCAGATAAATCAGCTGAAACTTGTACAGAAGGTAAGCTCATATTTTGTAAAAATGTTTTTGAATAATTGAAAGAGTTCATTACTAAAGTTAATATTCCACATACACTTCTGTAAGATGGATCAGGTTTCTTGTAGTATGAGGTGCAGCCATTTTTATATTAACCTACTGTGCATAATTGTATGAAAGTCCTCTTGTGAAAGGTTATATAGGTACTTTTTACATTTTTTGTTTCTTCTATTTTCCAGTATTTTTTAAATACATTCATTATTTTTATTTTTTTTAAAACTAGGTTATGATGCCCACAGTGATAAAGATGAGCTGTGTCGGGAGGCTTTGTTGTCTGAACCCCAGGAGCCTCCAACAGCATTAACAGAGCAAGCAGACATGAACGCTGCTGTCACTCTGGAGTGCCCAGACTCTGTTTACACTGAGTTTGATTCTGTTCAGGAATCCAGTCAAACAGGTAAACAATTGGGAATAACTGGGATGAATGTAGCTTAGAAACCAGCAAAATTTATTTTCATTTTTGTCCAACTATGATACACAGTGGAGCTTGTGTTGCTGCCTTTTACTGTCTTTAGAATACATGTCAGAACTACACCATTAATCTAAGCATCCCCGTAAGAGCTTATGTGCATTTGCAAACTCGCTGCCATCATCACCCCTACTGTTGCTAGTCTCTCATAAACCGTAATCTGTCAACTTCAAATTTTTTAGTGTTAAGAAAACTTATCTGGCAAAATCGGTGCTCTTACTCACCTATGACTTGTGTTGCTGGCTGCTGTTTTGGGGTCGTGTGACTGTTTCTGAATGAAAGACCTAACAGTGCAAGTTATTGTCTTCATACTCTGTGCACATGCATATTGCCCCTTGGCCCGTGGATGTTATATAAGAAAAAGTAACCCTTATGTGACTCTCTGTTTTTGCAAAGCTGCCCCTGCCAGTTTCAATGCCTCATGTCTTGGAAACCATTTGAGTTTAGAGACTTCTTATTATCAGGGTTATATAAACACTGCATGCTTCATGTGTTGCAACCATTACATTGACCTGTCATATCTGTCATGTGACGTTTGAAGCTACAGCTGCATGGAGAGAGTCCACCGAGTTACACAGACAGTCCACTGCCCTGTTCATACTAACATTTTTGCAGAACCGTACCGAAACAGCCTGACTGGAGTTCTTATCGGTGTCGTACCGATATAACTGTATTGATACGAAACTCAAAAAAGAGCAGGTTTCGTATTGTCACAGGAAATAAGTTAGTTTGCCTTTTAGAGCCTTTTAAAAAGGCAAGGGTAAGCCATCGAGTTTTTCTGTCTGAACTTTAAGAAGACTTATTGCGATCTTTCCAATGTGTCTAGTTAACTGTTTTACTGTTAGAAATGTTGTCAGGATCTTTATTAAAAGCTACATTATATGTGGTAAAAATCGAAAACGTTGTAATAACATGTTGTTCATATTTTAATAATAGGTTAACTCTAAGCTACATAGTTTGCGAAGATTACATTTAATCGCTGGCTACTTTATAGGTTTTGTTCATACATGTACTTGCAAGTATTAGTAAAAGAGAAATACAGTACATGCATTAGTTTGTATATGGATTATGACATAAGCAGAAATAATTTTTGTCATGCGATTTATTTTTGTGTGCAACTGTTTGTTTAAAATGTAATAAATTTCTAATACTACATATTACCTATTTAATAATAGGTGTTAAGTTTAATTCCCAGTTTACAAAGATGGAGCAAACTCTCACCAGTTGTCATTTTTACATTTTTAATCTCTGCAGATATTTGTTAGGTTTTCTTCATATAAATAATAGTGAGTATGTATGTGACAGAAACCATTATGTATTTGGATGTGTAGTTGTATAGATAGTTTCCCTGTTTCAATCGGTGAAATTCTGCACTCCGAGATTTAGAACTGCACTGGAATAAAACGAGCGGTGAAATGCATTTTCACAAAGAATGAAAAATGTAATAAATATGAAAGAAATCTCTCTAATAGCTTATTGTAACACAGTCAAAGGATGATTCCATGTTTTAAATTATTGAGAACCGACATTTTTGCTGCTTACTTTTAAAATGTATATGACCAAAAACACGTATGTATCAGTGTGTGTCTATATACAGTACCCCACGTAGACTTGATTACAACGTCAAACATTATTCTGTACATGAAGAAAAGTGTTTGTACCCACTTTCCCACTCAATTTATTGAAAAGATTCAAAGTCACCGAGCAATTTACCATGGAAATAAATATATAGCTTTGGCAAAGCGAGCCTACATAAATCCTAATTTGCTGGACAGTATATGACACGTCCACAAACAACATTTTTTTAAAGGAAATACACATTTAGCAAGTAGTGATTTTAACTACATAGACATAAATTTATACCTACAAAATAATCGCTTTAAAAAAACTAAACTAAAATACAGTGAGCAATTTCCTGAAGATAACAAATTAAACGGAAACATAAATTACGATGTCACCTTTTTAAACAAAAAATGCTGCCTGCCGTACATTTTGACAAACAAGATGACAACATATTTAAACAAAATTGGCAGTCTGCAATGCAATACCTGTTTTAGTTTCTCAAAAAAATACAAATGGCATCCTGTCACTTTGGGTGAATCTTCACAGAGAAACTTGCCCTAAGGTCTATGATTCGCACATGTGTAAAAAGGCACAAAAAGGCAAACGCTAACTTATTAACTGTGCCACCGGTACTGTTTCAATACACGCAACAGCTTAAGTCTTCTTCGTCTTCTTTTTCACAGCCTTAGTCCCAGACTGTCCTGGGGTCAGCTGCTTTGGTTGCTCTTCTCCACTTGTCTCTGTCGCACATCTTCCTCACTCACTTTACATACCTCCATTTCTTTTCTCACACAATCTATCCATCTCTTCCCCTGTTACCTTCCACCTCAAATTCCATTACCCTCTGTTACTTCCTCAACGTCCATCCTCATGATATGTAACAGCTTAAGTGTGGACGGGTAAACCGCCATGTTGTTTATACAGTGAAGTCAATATTCTGAAGCATGCGCCCGTCTTGCTTCACAGTTTAAATACTTTAAACCGCTTTACATTTCATGGTGAGCAGGTTTATAATAGCTGCACTAAAAAATGCCAAAATAAGTGACAAATTAATCTCCACAATTGGTGATGATGACTATGAGATAAAGCGTACTGCAGAGCAGTGTCGCTCTAACATAAAATCCCTTGAGGGAATATCAAAAAGCAAAAAAAAAAAAAAAAAAACATGCATTCCCAAAGCCATGATGCAAGCCTGTTGTCTTCGCAACCTCATGCTTTTAAAGACAGCCAATTGTTTTCGCGTTCTGCTCATCTCTTAATAATAGTTGAACACCAAAACAAAATAGTGTACATGGACAGGACGACAAAACCGTATTACATAATAATGGATCCATTTCTAATGGATGTAATGGTGGTCGTCATGGAAACGAGTTCAGAACCCAAACACTGTCAATTTAAACATACATGAATGTGGACAGATATATCGCAACTGTATCGGTACTGTACCGGTATTGAAAAGCGAGTTAGGACAGGAAGTGGTTTTGTACCGGTATGTTCTGTACCAAAACAAACTGTACTGGTATCATACCGATACAAGTGTGAACAGGGCTTTAGTTACACAGACACAGTACACTTGGAGATACACTCTTAATGTTTGGTACACAACTGTGTTTTGATTATTAGTGTTGTCCCCTTAAACATGAACATTTTCACTGCTGCAGTTTTGACATAGTATCTTTTATAGTTGGTATATTCTACTGGTATATGTCAGTGGCACATTTTTTGGACCATATTATTAATACATACCACTTTCATACAGAGCCTTTTACAAGCTGCATTATAGGATTATTTCAATAAAGTTCCATTACAGACAGTGTCCATTTATTTAAAAAACAAAACTCATTGTTTTTAACCTCTGAACATATGATTGATGTAGATCTCTAACATTTGCATAAAATGTTTTGTTTACAAACCATTCAATTTGACTTGACTTGCCCCTTGGATTGTGCTACTGGGGATGCTTTTGTTTTGCTCATAAACTCCCATCTTTAGTTTCTCCGGTTGCTTTTTCTGCCTTATTGGACTCAGAAAATCACAACTGCAGAGCTACTGTATCTGAATGAATTGATGCATTTAAAGATTATTTCTGATCTGTTGCACTAACAGAAGAGCTGCAGTCAAACCTGCTCTTAACAGTTGTCTAACTGACATGATTACAAATGAGGATTCGTTAGTCCCTATAAGCCTATCTCCGTACATGTGGTATTTTTAATATAGGTTGGACTGAAATTCGTTTCTTTTAATTACCTGCATAATTATTTTTATGCCTGTGTCTTAACATTTGATCCTTATAACTAAACACATTGACGCAAGATTTTTTTATATTTCAGTATTTGCGTTCTAGCAGGTTGCTCCTCTTCAATGGGTTTTCAAATTATTTTTTTATTAGTCATGTACCAACTTTTTGGTAAAGGAGTGAAGTCTCCCTATGGCCCTACCATTCTGCCATACCTTCTGTATAACCAGTATAATACCCCATCCCCCATAGTAGTATGCAGTCGTCACTGTTCAAACTATTTGGAATTATGGAAATTAGTTCAAGTTCATAGCTGCTTACAGTAACAGCAGGCTGACTGAAGTGTTCCTAGTTACAAATGAACACATGAATTGGTTTGCTGTCTATATCTATTCATTTATATGTGTATTCTTTTTGGAATAAAAATGTAAGGCAACGTTTCATGTGGTATTTGGGAGACCACTATTTCAGACACCAGCCTGGTGTAGCTATAATAAATAAATTGAATAAATAAAATATACTTTGTACATACAGTTGCTTAAATTACAGTACCACTCATGTTTGTTTTTAATGGACAAGTAATTGAGCTGCTACACAAACACTATGCTGCAGAGAAATACAAATTAATAGAAAATACTATACCTAGTTGTAACTCGACAAAGGTTTGTTGGTTACAATAAACGGCAATCTTTAAAAACCTGAGTGATTTATGTAAATTGCATTCCTGCACTTTAACATCTTTTCATTTTGTGTCTTTTAGGAGGAAATGATCCACCTCGGTCTCCGAGTCAGGAGGACCTTCGGGAACATCTCAAAAAGACTCTTGAGTTCTGCTTATCTCGGCAAGTGTATTCTTTAAAAACACATTTAAAAAAATAACATGTTTCTGCAGCTCGATTTGCAAGGTTGGCACACTATTGGAACACTTTAGTGTTAGCCCCGTCTTGAATTTAGGGCGGTTGTAGAATGCATTATAGCCAAAAGGTTTGTTAAAACGCACGTTATTTTTATGGGTAAAATAATGTTTCCATGTGAAAGCTTGAGTCCTGTAGCTGACCTCCTTGAGAGAAAAAAAATAAATATCTTGAAATTTTGTAGTTCACACTGCAGTGCAAAGGAATTACATAAATGTTTATAGACACTGTGATGCAACATTATGGTGTATTGCTTTTATTCAGTTGTATTTGACAGTATGCTGGCATGTACAGAGTTCACTTCAGCAGCCATAAACTGACAGCGGCTGCTGTTAAAGTAATAATAATAAAGCATCCAAAGTACCAATTTCACTTTGCCCCTTATCAGTGTTTGTAGAACTTCACTTAAGATAGAAAATGGGCTTGTCTTGATTTCCCAGAGATTTTAAACTTGTTTTTTCTCCCAGCTTTTCTGTCTTCTGTCTATATTTAGTTTTGAAACTGTTACTTAGTTGAAATAGTGTGGTGTATTTATGCAGCAGTGTATAAGGTAAGGGAGGGAACATACAGGTAAAATTACATGGCAACAGTCAACCTAATATTGATTCTTAGTCCTCTGAGTCATAAGGTTTTCCAAAGTTATAAGAATATCCTTTTTCTGTGATATGGAAAGGGTAAAAATAATACTTCAGTAGGATAAAATTTGACTTGATTTGATTTACATGTGGCCATAATAATTTGTTTCCTAGTATCCTTGGGGGATTGGTTCCTAAGAAGTGCAGTTTTACATTCTAATTCTTATTAGTCCTTTCTCTGGTTTTGTGGGAGGTGTTCTCTAAATGCAAGCTTTCTCTTAACAACAACGAATTTGGTCTGTGTATGGTTAAGTCAAGGCCAACTAAGAGTGACATGTTTGCATTTGCTGCTTTCTTATTCAGTGAAAACCTTGCCAGCGACATGTACCTAATATCTCAGATGGACAGTGACCAATATGTGCCAATAATGACAGTAGCGAACCTCGATCATATAAAGAAACTGAGCACTGATATGGATTTGATTGTCGACATCTTAAGGAGTAAGTATGACAGTTCTGGAGTCAATCTAAATGATGCCTTGTGTTCAGTTTGTATTTATTTTTTCCTCAGTGAAACAAACTGGAGCAGGTTTCCGTGGCTGGTTTGGGGTTTGTTTTATTACTTGCTGCTTATAGCATTGAAAGTGTGTGGTTTGACCATTTTAGAATATTTTATCCATTCAGTTTATCAAGTAGGTTATGATAGGTGTGTGTTTTCACCTATTGGGATTTTTTTTCTGTTAAGACTGCATTTGGAGCAAAAAACTTCCACAAGTGGTAAGCACTAAACTATGCAAGATGTGATGTCTAAATCTGACCATTTTTGTATCTCTCTATTTTAGCTTTGCCTTTAGTTCAAGTGGATGAAAAGGGGGAGAAAGTCAGACCAAACCAGAATCGCTGCATTGTCATTTTGCGAGAAGTTCCAGAGTCAACCCCAATTGAAGTAAGTTGTATTGTCTCCTTTACAATACAAGCCATTGTCTGTCTTGACCTATTGCATTTATCATTTTAGTACACAAGGATATGTATTTCTCAAAAATAAGTATAAAACTAATTGTGTGTGTATACATACATACATACATAAACACACACACACACACGCACAGAGCTCTGGAAAAAAATTGAGACCACTGAAAATTCTTAAATCGGCATCTCTACATGTATGGCAGCCATTCCATTCTAGTGTCTGTTGAATTCCAACACAGGCACACCTCATTCTACTGAATGAGGTACTGATTAGGGGATCATCTGAACCAAATCTTATTTAACGAGCAAAAGTATAAAAACCACTCCTGTGGTCATCACTATCCTCTTGCAGTAGGACCAGCTGGATGGCAAAACAGTACCAGTAGTACCTCAAAAGTAATTGGAATCAAAAAATAACTATTGACCATGCCCAAAGAGTTGAAAAGGAAAGTTTTGAGTGAGGAAAAGAAGGGTTCAATTCTGGCTTTACTGGCAGAGGGATACAGTGAGCGTCGGGTTGCTTCCATCCTTAAAATTTCAAAGACGGCGGTTCATAAGAACAAGGTCAAGCAGCACACATTGGGGACAACAAAGCTACAGACCGGCAGAGGGCAAAAACGACTCTCCACTGACCGGGATGACCGCCAACTCATTCGAATGTCAATCAGCAACCGTAGGATGACATCAAGTGACCTACAAAATGAATGGCAAACGGCAGCCGGGGTGAAGTGCACGGCGAGGACGGTTCGAAACAGGCTCCTAGGGGCAGGGCTGAAGTCGTGCAAAGCTAGAAAGAAGCCCTTCATCAATGAGAAGCAAAGAAGAGCCAGGCTGAGGTTTGCAAAAGACCATAAGGATTGGACTGTAGAGGACTGGAGTAAGGTCATCTTCTCGTCCAATTTTCAGCTTTGCCCAACACCTGGTCGTCTGATGGTTAGACGGAGACCTTGAAAGGCCTACAAGCCACAGTGTCTCGCACCCACTGAAATGTGGTGGAGGATCGGTGATGATCTGGGGGTGCTTCAGCAAGGCTGGAATCGGGCAGATTTGTCTTTGTGAAGGACGCATGAATCAAGCCAAGTACAAGGTTGTCCTGGAAGAAAACTTGCTTCCTTCTGCTCTGACAATGTTCCCCAACTCTGAGGATTGGTTTTTTCAACAGGACAATGCTCCATGCCACACAGCCAGGTCAATTGAGGTGTGGATGGAGGACCACCAGATCAAGACCCTGTCATGGCCAGCCCAATCTCCAAATCTGAACCCCATTGAAAACCTCTGGAATATGATCAAGAGGAAGATGGATGGTCACAAGCCATCAAACAAAGCACACTGCAGCATGGGCTGGTTAATATACTTTAAATAAAAAAATATATGGACATTCATTTTATGGAAATAAATTTAAAAAAATCTCATCATAAGGGAATTTTATGCCAGTGCAAGAAGTTAAACTGACAACTTTTTGTTTTCAGTTTTGTGGAAACTGACTGGAAAAATCTAATGACACCCCATTTTGACTTCATACAAAGCCTTAGAGCTCTGCAGAGACGCTTGTCAAATCAAATGTTTTCCACTAGGAAGAAAGTTTTGGTGGTAATTGATTTGTTTGGTTTTTAGAATTGACTTAATACTGTACATGCATACATCTTACAGTTTATGTAGAAATCAAGACCTGTGTTATTTATTTTTTTATGAAAGGTGATCTTATCTGTCATTGCACAGTAACAACCTTTGCATAGCTTTTGTTTTCTGTCTGTGCACTAAATCTAATCTTGAATTTGATATTGTGTAATTACACACTTAACTCGGGTATTGTTTTCTTTCAGGAGGTGGAAGCTCTATTTAAAGGAGAAAACCTACCCAAATTCATCAATTGCGAGTTTGCTTACAATGATAACTGGTTTATCACCTTTGAATCTGAAGCTGATGCACAACAGGTATGTGAATAATTTTTTTTTTAAAGATGAATACATTTACAGTTTTACATAATCTATTTAGATTTTCATCCATGTTGTGAAATGTGTGTTACTAAAGTTACAGGAGTTCTCCAACCAGTATTTTGCTGCCCCCTGGTCATTTTTGTACCACGTCTTAAGCTCATGAAACAATTTGCAATTGCTGAAGCAACTGGTTAATTTTTGTATTTGACATTTTCACATTCACAAGTTGATCAGATTAACTTGCTGTTGCTTTATCTCTTTACATGGAGAAAATTGCTTGAAAATGACTCGACAGAATAAGCTGCATGAAAAGTTGTTTTGTTGGTTCTAAAAATAAAAAACAAACCCCTTAAAGCAAGCCCAGCACTGTCTGACCATTCTTCATGAATGGTTTTAACAATTCAAAATAGTTCCACTGAGCATCAGTTTGCTGTTATTGAATAGCTTGTTTTCTTGTGTGGTTTAGTAGCATGGACTTTGACACAACTAGTTGCTTTTATTCCTTTAAGTTGTGTTTTATATCCTATTTGATTTAAATAAAACACTAAAGTTATGCTTCTCTAATATATAGGCCTATAGGTACCTTCGAGAAGAGGTGAAAACTTTTCAAGGAAAACCCATCAAGGTAAAGTGTTATGCTTATTTTTTCTTCTATTTTTAAAACTATGTATAATTAAGTGTTTGTTTATTGTTTTTTTTTTTTTTTTTTTTTTTTTTTGTCAATCAGGCAAGAATTAAAGCAAAGGCAATAGCCATCAACACGTTTTTGCCAAAGAATGGCTACAGACCAGTGGATGTGAACCTCTATGCTCAACAGCGCTACACAACATCATTTTACATACCTCCAGTGTACAGCCCACAGCAACAATTTCCACTATATAGCTTAATTACTCCACAGACCTGGTCAACGTCACACAGTTTCCTTGATCCAGCATTGGTAAGCAGGAAGCATTTTCTTTTGCATGTAGCGAATATTTAGCAAACGTTGAACAATTTTAGGGTTCCTTTTTGGTTGCTGTTTTTCTTTTCTTTTTTTAAACCATATGCAAAAGTTGTTTATTGTATGTTTTGGCTTAAACTGCTGATATAGTTAGTGGGAAATGGGAAATCTGGATACTGGGCTGTAGTTTTAATATTCCTGAAACTGTTCTCAACAGGCTGCTCCTTGAATCAAACTTTGAATACAAGTTATATCTTTGTGAAATGGATCCCATAGTAAAACAGTGTCCTATACTGCAAGGATAAAATAGTAGGACTGAAGCCACTGCCTTGTTTGGATTAGTCAGGGGTTTACCTTTTAAGCTTCACTTGAATTCAAAACGTGGCATGACATCTGAATGAAAATAAATACATGAGAGACTATTTGTTTTATTTCAACAACAAATAAAATGTGCATGCCAGTAATTATTTAAAAAAAAAAAAAAAAAAAAAAAAAAAACACTCCGAAGAACAGCTATAAAAATGACTTGTCTTTTGGCCTGATCATTTCACAGCACCAGGACGTAACTCGGTCTTCTCTTACCCTTAATTGTTTCTCTTTAATCACAGCGATGCTGTATATTGGGTACATGCTTGCTATTCTGGTCTATTTTGTTTGTCATTTGTCCCATGTTTAAGCATTACTCTCTTGTGCTAACTTGTTACCATTAACTCATATCTTAAAACTGAACTCAATCACTCACTGTTTGTTTGTTTGTTTGTTTTTATTTAATCGTAATGAATTGTAGTAAGATTAAAAGTGTACATTGTAAAAGGATTGGCTGACATGTAATGGCATATCCTTGAAGTGCTGAAACGGTTAATCAAGAGCACTAACGATGTTCAGGGATTTGAAGGCTACCCAGACCAGTCTGTAATCAGTCATGGGGTTTCCATGCAGGTCAATTTATACGTGAAATTGTGATGTGCATGCACGTTTGGGAGAATTGCTTGGGTAAATCAGGTTTGTTGCCGGAAAAAATAACCAAGGAGGATTAGGGAACTGGATGTCATGAGCCGGCTCGATCGCCCAAAACAGCACAACAACATCCAACAAGTTGTTGATGCCCACTTATAACTGACCAAATAAACTTGCAAATAAACATATTGACTGTTTTTATATTTGCATCATTAATATTTGACACAACAGTAAATCCAACACAGCTTAAAAGAAAGGAGAGAATCTCTGACAGCATGACTGACTGTCCATATAGATAGGTGTGTGTGTGTGTGTGTGTGTGTGTGTGTGTGTGTATATATATATATATATATATATATATATATATATATATAAATTATATATATATATATATATATATATATATATATATAAATTTATATTAATATAATATCTAAATATATATAATGTCTCCACCGGTTTTCAGCCATGGTGATCTGCAGTATGTGCTGGTCAATTTAATTTTATACATCAGGGTTTATTTTTAATGAATGAGTCGTAAGATACGTTAGTTGAAAAAGTGTTCACTACTAATGACATTTGAAAAACAATTTGGGCAAGAGCAGTAAAACACATGATTAACCAAACAGGCACGAGGTATTTTTGCTTTATTACAGCAGCTTAGATACACTCGTGTACCAGTTCTATGCGCATGGAAACCACATTTTCACAAAAGTTCACTAGTAATCTTCAAAAACAGTACGAGTACTTTACGCATAGCTAATTTACATATCAACCCCCACCTTTCCCATTCATTTGCATGATCTGGTGAAAAGTCTGGTTTGCTCGAGTAAAATAAATTGAGCGATTGGAAACCCAAAAAAGCATTTTACACAACATTTTTCTCAAATGTCTCGTTAAAAAAAAAAAAACTTGCATGGAAACTCCATGAGTGAGCCTGAGGAATTATTTATACCATTGCAGGGGTCTCTGACCAAAGACTATTTTTACTTAATGTTGCCCTTTTCTAGGATTTTGCAGTTTGCATTCATGGCCTAATGCATCAAGACATCACATTTAATAGAGGTCAATACCTGGATTCCTTCCAGCTACCCTTCTTGGCATTAGACTGACTACAGTAGCTAATATAGTGATGCCAGTTACAACACTTAAGTTTTTAATGAGCTGTCCAACCTGAATTGATGTTGCACCTCCTTGGTAAGATTTATCAACAGTTGTATAGGAGCAACGTTGGCTAGGCGTTTCTCCTATTGTTATTGCAGTAGATAGGAGTATAATTTTAAATAATAATAAGGCATCTGTATCCTGATGGGCTACTTGTATGATGTATAATAAGGTCAACCAGTCTTTCAGGATGGACTGTTTTGTTAAGACAGAAAATAAATGAGATGGAAGAGCATACTGTCTTTATAGTATACCATCTAAATTACACATTCTTTATTCAAGAACCGTTTGGTGTACTATGATGATTTATGTTGTGCTTTTGGTATTGTATAATACAAATGATACATACCTGCTATTATGAGAAGATCTATCAATTTAAATGAATTGTTCATTTAATTTAATTGAGGATGCAACATCGACAATGGATAATTGCGAAGCATTTGACATGGTTTATTTAAATTTCCAGAAAATTTCCAGAAAGCTTTTGACAAAGTCCTGCATAATATTGATTCTCAAATTGAACACAGTAAGGATTCAAGGAAATGCATGCACAAGAATTAGGGAGTGGTTAACATGTAGAAAACAAAGTACTGATTAGAGGAGAAACCTCAGAATGGAGCGAGGTAACCAGTGGAGTACCATATAGATTGGTATTGGGTCCTCTGCTTTTCCTAATCTACATTAATGACTTGGATTCTGGTATAGTAAACAAACTTGTTAAATTTGCAGGCGACATAAAAATAGGAGTGGCGGCAAACACCTTTGCAGCAGCAAAGGTCATTCAAAATAATCTAGACAGCATTCAGAACAGGGCAGACACATGGCACATGTCATTTATATAGAAAAATGTAAGGTACTGCACGCAGGCAATAAAATATCCATTATAAATACAGTATGGGAGATACTGAAATTAAAGAAGGAATCTATGAAAAAGATCTAGGCTTTGACTCAAATGTCTTCATCTAGACAATGTGGGGAAGCAATAAAAAAGGCCAACAAAATGCTTGGATATATAGTGAAAAGTGTTGAATTTAAATCAAGGGAAGTAATTTTAAAACTTTACAATGCATTAGTAAGACCTCATCTAGAATACTGTGTTCAGTTCTGGTCATCTCCCTACAAAAAGGATGTTGCTGCTCTAGAAAGAGTGCAAAGAAGAGTGACAGTTTAAAAAGCATGTCATATGCAGACAGGCGAAAAGAATTTAATCAATTCAGTCTTGAACAAAGAAGACTACGCGGCGACCTGTTTCAAGCATTCAAAATTCTGAAAGGTATCAATGTCGATCCAGGGGACTTTTTCGACCTGAAGAAACAAACAAGGACCAGGGGTCACAAATGGAGATTGGATAAAGGGGCATTCAGAACAGAAAATAATAGGAGGCACTTTTTTACACAGAATTGTTGGAGTCTGGAACCACCTCCCCAATAATATTGTTGAAGCAGACACTCTGGGATCCTTCAAGAAGCTGCTTGATGAGATTCTGAGATCAATAAGCTACTAACAACCAAACGAGCAGGGTGGTCTGACTGGCCTCCCCTCGTTTTGTAACCTTTCTTGGGTTCTTATGTTACATCCCTAATCATGTCGTAATTGCCACAAAAAAGGATTACTTTTCTACTAAAATAAGCATGTTCACAAGGGAACACTGTGGTTCAGTATGCATTCGCCTTTCCTTTAATTGGTTTGCTACCGGAAAGATAGTACATATGTGAACTCTTTCAAGTAACGCAAACCACCAGGTATAAATGTCCTCGGTCTATGTTAACTTGCAGAAATTGTTCTTCCTCAACAGGTATCGCCGTTTTCCAATACTGGATTTATAAATGGGTTTACTACATCTCCCGGCTTTAAACCTGCTTCATCTCCACTAACAGTCAGACCGTACTCCCCCAGAAATAGGTGTGGCATTTTGCAGATATTTATTTTGTTAGACAAAAGTCTTGAGTAGCCACATGTAACTGAATATTTAACACATTAAAGATATATTTAATAACCTCTATGAACCAGGTTCTCTTTGTTTTGTTTTTAAATGAACAAATTACTTTTACATTTTACATTTAAGTTCTAACTAAATAAGCAGCAACCGAAAAAAAAGTTATTATTTCTCATGTGTTAATATTGTTGTGAACTTTTGCAGGATTAAAAGCTTCATATGTTTTGTAGGAATCACAGTAAACCTCACTTGCGACCTACATTACCTAATGTAGACCATGGACCAGGACTTCTTGACAGCCCGACTATATTTCACTTTCCCACTGATCGGCTGCTGAATGGTGTTCGCAGCCCTCCGATGCGGCCAGTTGGACAAAGCAGATCACGGTTACAGAGCAGCATGGGCTACAAGAGAGACATAGGGACTGGGAGAGTGGAGCCAAGCAGTGCAGACTGTTCATCTAGTATGGGAAGGGGAAGGTAACCACTGCCTTCATGATAATCTGCTCCTTGAATTTAAGTTTAGCTATTGAATATGGGAACTTTCAAAGAGTGTAGTTAACCGTTTCACTAAAGTTGTTTGAGGCTGAGGTCTGTCCAAAGCTGTGTTATCTGGATTCTCTGTTTTTGCACCTCATGTCTTGTAGTATGTCTGTAGTTTAAAATGAAGTAAATAAACCTAAGGAAATATTGTACATTCTCAGCATTTGTGGTAATCACTTAAGCAACAATATACAGTGGCTCTCAAAAGTATTCACACCCCTTGGACTTTTCCACGTTTTATTGTGTTACAACATGGAATCAAAATAGATTTAATTAGGAGTTTTTGCCACTGATCAACACATAGTCCATAATGTTAAAGTGAAAAATCAAATCTACAAATTGTTCTAAATTACAAATGTAAAACAGAAAATAATTGATTGCATAAGTGTTCACCCTATTTGCTGTGACACACCTAAATAAGCTCTGGTGCAACCAATTGTCTTTAGAAGTCACTTAATTAGTTGAATGGAGTCCACCTGTGTGCAATTAAGATATTTCACATGATTTCAGGTTAAATACACCTGTCTCTGGGAGGTCCCACAGTTGGTTAGTGCAATAGTTCTGAAACTGACTTTCTGAAGGCTCTCATTTTAGATCTATAGCAGTGCTGTGGGATGTGTGTTACTAACTGTATACGATTTTGTTTAATTCATTTAAGGAAAAATGTATATGGATATAGGAAGAAAAGGGAAGACAAGTTTACGGTAAGACTTCATTTCATTTTCTTCATTTTCAAAAGCCCCAAAGATACAACACTGTATAGGTTAGTCCTAACCTTAAATGCTTGCATGCCCTTATTGGAGTTCCCATTGCTTTCAGTGCTAGACATAGGCCCCTTCAGAGCTACAGACTGAATCAAGTGGTTGCACATGCAACTCTTTTTTGGGGGGCCTTGGTGCCTGTTACACAAAACTGCTGCACCTCCCTTTAAAAAATGTGTTGATATTTATGAATGTAAAAAGGGTACTTTATCAAACTGAGTTTTTTGTTTGTGATCTCCAATAAACCAATGTGGTCTTTCACCAGTCAAATTGCAGGGTGTCTAAATATTCTTAAGTCAGTGCAAACAGGGATTTTATTTTTTTTATTTATTTTTTTAATCTATTGCGTCGTCTTTAGCAGCCCCATCTATCCCAGATGTAATCAATTTGGTTATTGTTGACAATCAGGGGTTTGAAAATGAATTCATTGCTCAGCAGCTTCTCTAGTTGGATAATGAGCTGGTATCTCTTCAACCAAAAAACAGGCACAGCTGTTTAAGATGTTACAGTAATGAAGAACCAGTAAATCCAGTGTGGGTTTTGTAGTAAAGCAGGGTCAGCTGTAGCAGGGAAACCAGTTTATTTCTTAAACTGACCATCTGAAGAACAGTTCAAAACAGTTTGTCTGAAGCCCTTTGTTTGGCTTGGACTGCATAACTGTACACTTTTGCAGCACATACTATCCTAACTGTGTCTCTCACTTCTTATTTGTGTAGAGGGCACCAACACAGTCGCCTCCACCTCCAAAACCCCCTTCCCCTAGCTTCGAGCTGGGGCTGTCCAGTTTCCCTCCTTTGCCTGGAGCTGCAGGTCATCTGAAGACTGAGGAGGTGTTTGAGAGCAGACTGTCCAGTATTGTAATAGGATCTTCTAAAGACAAGGTATTGGACAATGTTGTATTAGCCTCACAATGTACATACCGTAGGCTGCCATTTCTCCATAGCCAAATTGAAATAGTTTGTAGCTTGCTGTGGCTTTATTTACGATTTGTTACTCTTAAATACACTCAAGACATCAAGTTAGAGATGGATTGATGGGTTTTGCACTATGCCACCAGTTGCTTGGATAGACCTAGGTGAAGCCTGTGCCAGATACTTGCATCGGCTAATGGTGTCATTTTGCAAGGAGAACTGAATCCTGTGCCAACTAGGGTCTGTCTGGGGTGGGAGAGGGGGTGGGGGATGTTGGAGTGAACTGGATTTGGCTTTGTAATGATGGTGTTACCCATGATTGTAATGTCGTTTTACTGGTGGTCTGGTGCACAAACTTGACAAAATGATGTTCGTAGATGATAATCTGCAATGAAAGCTGTAAGGTATAGTGGTGCATTATACCACAGATACTCTTATAAAAGAAAGGGGGAGGGGGGGTACAGCACATGTTAAGTTTGAAATGCTGAATAGATTTTCACTGTCAGACTTATTATTGTTTTGATTTGAATCCTGTAATAGAGAAGCTTGTGAAATGATCTTTTTAAATGTAATTTCAGAATGTAAATGCAGATGCCAGTCCCAACACTATCCCTTCAGGAATCCCTCAAGATCTGCCACGGCCTATTATTTCTGCACTGCCAGTGAGCTTTGCAGGCCCTCCTTCACCACCCCAAGCTCCAGAGTAAGCTGTTGTCCTCTTCTTTAACTCTTAAAGTACCATGTTTATTCTAAAATGCACACAGCTGAACACCCATCCCTCGGTTTCAGTTGTCAGAAAGTGCGATTCTGAAGCCATGTTTTTTCTGTCGTTTCTTCAAAAGAAAATGTAAATCTCTTAAGACATGTTCTGTCTGCGGTTTCTCTGTTTAAGAAGTCTACTGAAGAAATGGAATATGTTTCCTTGGTTTTTGATAGTGATGGTGGGGATGTGTTGTAGTGATTTTAATTCCCCCCCCCCCCCCCCCCCAATTTGCATACATGAGAATCTGCATCCTAACTGCACTCAGACCTACTTTCAGAGTAGTTTTGAGGTGGAAGGTTCACTTATTTTTCTGATGGTTCAAGGAAAAGTATATACATTATACTTTCAGTTGAGAATCTGTTAACAGCCCAAATCTGACTAAATTAAATGCATGTGGTAGATCTGTATATAATAACAAAAACACTGGAAAGATGTGTACAATTTCCGTAGTAAGTAATACAGATAAAATACAACAATAAAACTTTATTTGGCGAAATACTGGCAAACCACAGTATGCAGCCCTGCAAGCTACACTAGCATCTCAAAACCTGAAAAGTCTTCGTTAGATAAGTATTCACCCACTTTGCTATGACGCTCCTAAATAAGCTCAGGTGCAACCAGTTGCCTTCAGAATTCACACAATAAGTTAAATGGAGTCCACCTGTGTGCAGTAAGTGGTTTACATGATTTCAGATTAAATACACCTGTCTCTGTAAGGTCCCACAGTTGGGTAGTGCATTCAAAGCAAAGATAATTACCAAGGAGCTTTCAAAACAACTCCGGGATAAAGTTGTGGAAAGGCACAGATCAGGGGAGGGGTATAAAAAGATTTCAAAGGCATTGAATATCCCTTGGACCACAGTCAAGTCGATCATTAAGAAGTGGAAGGCATACGGAACCACCCATAATCTGCTTGGAGCAGGCGGTCCTCCCAAACTGAGCAGCCGGATAAGGGCATTGGTCAGAGAAGCCACCAAGAGGCCAGTGACAACTGTGAAAGACCTACAACATTCCATGGCTGAGATGGGAAAAACCTGTCCATGTGTCAACAATAGCTGAGGTACTTCACAAATCTGGCCTGTGTGGAAGCATGGCAAGAAGGAAGCCATTTCTGAAAAAAGCCCATGTAAAATCCTGCTTGGAATTTGCAAAAATGCATGTGGGAGACTCTGAAAAGATGTAGCAAAAACTTCTGGTCCAATGAAACAAAAATGGAACTATTTTGCCTAAATGCAAAGCGTTATGTCTGGCACAAACCCAACACGGCACATCACCCAGGTAACACCATTCCTACTGTGAAGCATGGTGGTGGCAGCATCATGCTATGGGGATGGTTTTCATCGGCAGGGACTGGGAAACTTGTCAGGATAGAGGGCTAAGACTGGGACGGAGATTCACCTTTCAGTAGAACAATGACCCCAAGCACACAGCCAAAGCCACACTGGAGTGGCTTAAAAACAAGAAAGTGAATGTCCTAGAGTGGCCAAGTCAAAGCCCGCACTTGAATCCGATTTGAGAATCTGTGGCAAGACTTGGATTGCTGTCCACCAACGATCCCAATCCAACTTGACAGAGCTTGAAACATTTTGTCAGGAAGAATGGGCGAATATTCCGCGATCCAGATGTGCAAACCTGGTACACAGACTTACCCCAAAACACTGACAGCTGTAATTGCTGCCAGAGGTGGTTCTACCAAGTATTGACTCGGGGGTAAATACTTATCTAACCAAGACATTTCAGTTTAGTTTTTTTGTTTTTTCATTAACTGTTTTACAATACAAATTATTTTGCCTTTTCAGAGTGATGTAGGTTCTGTAAATCAAAGGAAAAAAATCCCATTTATGTGCATCAAGATTTCAGGTTGTAGCACAACAAACTGAAATGTCCAAGGGGCGTGAATACTTCTATAAGCACTGTGTATTGCGCTTTTTATATAAAAAGATGGCAAAGCACTGTACAGCACATAGCAGAAAAAAAGAACAAACCACAGTACATGTGTATAGTATGTTGCACACTGCCACAATTAGACCATTTAAATAAGAGTTAAACAGTATACACTTAATACAAAAGCAGAAATTTTAAAGTTACATTAAAACCCTCTAGAAGTTAACAGGACAAAATTATTTGAGCTGCTTCCCTTTGTACGTTTTTTTTAAATTAAAATTACTACTTCTGAAACTCATACTGATCTATATTGATCAAATCCCTTTTACTTTTTTATTCATTTTTTTGGATTTTCAGTTTGTTACATAGTTTTAGTAAACTATGGGGAGGCACATTCATTTTTTTTTCATAGTTCAGGAGGACTCACTATGACACAGTTTGAAAACCCCTGCTCTAATCAAACAAGCCTGATAAGTACCCTCTCAGCCCACTTGGAAACTAAAAAGCATTCTTTTAAATATCAAATAGCAAGTCATTCTGCTTCTTGCAGATTTGAGACAATTGATAGACCATGTTTTAGTGTTCTTCTGGGCTACGTGGCAGGGAATTGGAATGCTCCACTTGTTTTCTACCATCAGGATAGTGTGTTTGACTTCATCTTTCATCCATTGCTTTTACAGCGAGGTGAAGGTCCAAGATGCAAACCCGAGAGAGACACACACTCCCCTTGAACGGCTAACTGCAGCTCTTAGCACTGCAAGTAAATCGGTTCAGGTGAATGGTGCTGCTACAGTAAGTCTAGTTAATAGTCTAGATTCAATATTTTATATGAGCACTTGTGTGCAGTGAGCTCAGTAATGAATAAGTTAAACAAAAATGTCTTCAGGTGAAGTTCAAGCCCTGTTTTTTTTTTTAATTTTGTTTATGCAGTATGTGAAGTTGATCAGTGTCTGTTTTCCAATGCCAATGGCTGAAAATCTGATATTTAAAAAAAATGCATCTTATGTTGCTATTGGCATCACCATTAGCTGGAAGTAATATACCTGTGCACTAGGTTCCATTTGCATTCCATATTTTCCTGACCCTATAACCACAATAATTCCTCACACAGTGGGAATTACTAGATATTTTGTCTTTTGACTCATTACACCCCCAGAAAAATACATCCTGTTGTAATTCCCTGTATCTGTGGTGTTGCATGATTCTTTTGAAAAAGAGAATCCTATTATAACTAAGGCTGTATTTCTTTCACAGATTTACCCATTGCCATGTATTATGTAGTTTCCTGTGAAAATAGTGTAAATATACATATTTTTTGTTGGCCTGCTTAAAAATAAATACAGCAAATGTTTGGCTTATTTGGTGGCTAGTATAGTTTGCTTCTGGTAAATTAAACACGCTGCATAGAACTGCATGATTTTTTTAAAAAGTCTTCAACGAGAAAAACCCCAGCTGCATCAAAGATTGTAAACATTTCTTCTAAAAATCTGTCCAGAAGTCTTTAGTTTATTTTCTGTTTTGTTTTGAAAATTCACTGAATGGAAAAGATGGGCATAAACAAAAGTCTACAATTTAACCTTTAAATATGTAGGAACATTTGTTGTATTATAACTAGAGAATTATTAATTTTGAATGTTACAAAGCTTTTTCTCTGCTTTTAATAAATGTTTACTTGTGAAATAGCTTGAAATACCTATTTTTAGACACTGAAAACAATGCAGCCCTAATTATAACTAGTTTAAATAGTTAGTGTTGTGTTGTAAATGGACCAGGTAACTGGTCTGCTGTGTTGAAAGAGAGAACACTTGAAATCAAGCTACCTGAAACTAAAATGGCACTCTGTTTTTGAATTGTTTAGTGTTGTTTTAGTAAAGCAGACAAAAATGTTCAAGCTGCCACAAGTCAGATTTCAATTCAGATTGCTTTGCATTCAGATCCACGATCTAAGTACATCTCCTGAAGAATCACAGACCTGACCCCTCTTGCAACTGTTAGCATTTTTTATTTTAAGATTAGTCTACAGTTTTTTTTTTTTTGTTTTTTGTTTTTTTTTTCCTAAATAAGATATGTTTTTATTTCACTTATTATGTTTTATAATTTCTGGAAGATTTCATGAAGAGATTAAATATGCTACTGTTGCTCTTGGAATAAAAGCAATATCTGTTCTCAGTTCTGCTTCCCTGTTTCCCTCCATAGTTGCTGTTTAATTTCAGAAAACCCTGTAATACAGCCATACTTTGGAAACATTCATGACTCGCTTGACTGCACAGGATTAATGTGGCAGCTTGTCAGTGTAAAGCTGGTGCCATTATTTTCAAATCGTGTATCTTTCTATCTAAAAATGGAAAACAAATACAAACAGTAATGATGAAATTGCACACTTCAGCAGAATAACCTGCCAGTGAAAAACTGTTTCAGGACGCTTTTTATGTATATCCGATTTAGTTTACTAGTCTGCTGTTTTGAGTGGAGTTACCTTGTCTATACGGTTAAAGTGTATTGTGAGGTGAGCTCTCTTTCCTAGACCTGCATACAGGTCAGCAGGGTTGAGTTACAATGCTTGTAGAAAGTCCCCCTTTAATTACAAGGTGGAACAGAAAAAAACAAACAAATTAAAATACTAGTCTGTAACAGAAGTTTAAGTTAGACAGATTTTATTGGCACAGCAAAGTTTGTATTTAAGTTTTATATGTCTGTTTTTATAGATCACACAGTTGACACATACTGTTGTCATTAGTCCTAAGCCATTGAAGAAATGGAAACCTGTAATCTATAGTGTGTTCATGATGTCATGTGCCCAGAATGTATGAATTGATGTGTGTATTTGTTTTTTTCCCATCGCTGTTGCACAGGAGCTTCGAAAGCCTAGTTATGCAGAAATTTGCCAGAGGACAGCGAAAGACACTCCAACACTACAGCCTCCTAAAGAAGTGAAGCCAAACAATTCCATTATTGCCAATGAAGACAAAAAAGCACCCGAAACCACAGGAGAGAAAATGGAGTCTAAACTCAGAGACACTCTCCCAGCTAAGGCAGTCCCCGGTCGACCAAGAGAGGCAAGGAAACAGTCGGGGTGTCGGCCATCGCCACCACCACCACTGATCCAGGGGGCTGGAAAACACCCCAACAAAGATCTCAGCACGCCCCCCAAATCCCCCCAGTAAACACTGAGGTTTATGAGGCTTAAATTAGTCTGGGCTTTTCAGATGTTTATCCCAGAGTCACCAGTCACAGCGTAGAGGATGATTTGCTGGTACAGGGCTTGCAGACAAAAGCAGTTTTTGAATGTGGAGCACTTTTTTTAATTTTTTCCTGTTTTCTTTTGTGTCAACCAGATCTAGCTTGTTTTGTAGATGGCATTGGAAATGACTAATCCGTCAAAGAAGCACTTGAATGCTGGCAAAAGGACAGTTTTTAGCCGGAGGAATAATGACTTTTAGAAACAGTTTAATAATTTTATTATATCCGGATGTCGTCATATGAAAGTGAACTAAAAATAGATTGGATCCAATGTTGGTTGATGCGTGCTCGACTTGCGTGATTTTTGTTTTCTTTGTATTGCTATATTTAGTCTTCTAATGTAATTTGTGTAAGCAACTAGGGGGTAAAGAATTGTCATACTGGTCAGGTTATCTGTTTTTAAATGGCTAATTTGCAAGGTGGAATGTTAGAGCCATTTTGGCTAATGAGATTGAAGTATTGAGTAACCTGAAAGATTGAGTTTTTCACCAAGTGATTTTAGAGATTGTTGAGCAGCACAAGTAAAGTTGCAAATAAGTTTTTCTGTTTTAACACCAGCTTTATATATATATATATATATATAATAAATTACAAGCATTGTGGTGTTATAGCTGGAATAAACGCTGTCCCTTTGGTTCTTTTTGCCTCTGTGCATGGTTGTTGAGCACTTTACTTGGTAGATTCCTTTTTGGTTTAGTTTGTGCTGAAGAATGCAAGCAAATACCTGTCTGTGTAGTGCCAAGGTAACTAGTTATAACTAATACAAAGCACACAATGGCAGTACTGCCACACGGAAAGGTTATAACTTGGCAGTAGAAATCCACAGACGGCACACAGAGAAGACGTATCAAATAGATTCAGATGTGCCTGTGGATTTATAATAAAAATAATGTGACTTTTTTTATTTGCCTGCTGTGCCTGTATACATCGCTTGCTGGTTGTAATAGTCTTAACACATTGGCATCTTTGGCAGGCATAGATTCTGTAGGCAGCAATACGTACTGTATGAAGTTAGCATGTACTGTTCTGTCCTGTGTCCTATAAAACAGTAAAGAGGGATTTTTTTTTTTCTTTAAGCCAAGTTGAATTCTGTTATCTGGTTCAGAGCCTAACGCTTTATTGCAAGCATTGTTTTTTTAAATATTAGTTTTACCCTGCAACGTGTAGAAATATATATTTGGGTATATTACCTATATGTTTGCTTTGAAAACAGGATTTTCTTTTCTCTTAACCAGGTAACAGTATTTTAATAACTTGGATCCCCCCCCCCCCCCCCCCCCCCCCCCCCCCCCGTAGATTTCTACTGACTCGTCATAACAGTGTAACCAGTTACCCTCTGTGCTCTAAATTGTGTGACTAAAACAAAACCTTGCTCTCTGGACCTTGTGCCAAGTGCTCTTTTCTACAGAGCTCTGCTCCTCTTGGTTCAACTTGTTATTGTTGTTGATGTCTTCCTTCCTGCAACAAGGAGCATCTTGGAGTACTTGTGTGTGTGAACGAGGATTACTTTTAAAACCCTGCAAAACAGGACCCAGTTTAGTGAGCTGTGACGGCACTAGGGCTCTGTTTTACTTGTGGGTTTTTTTGTTTTTATTTTGTTTTTTTACACTTTTGATGAGATTTCCTTTGTTTAAAATATTAGTATAATTAAAGTAATTTAGAATTCTGAAAGACTGGAATGCACTGTTTGCCAGTGTGTGATTTAAATCCAGATTTTAATTTTATTTAACGCTTAAAACAATGTTGTTGTTTTTTTTTTTTCCATTTGGTTAGTCGGTGTAAACAAGTACATGTATGCTTATTTACACACCACTGCAGTTTATTCCATACAAAGGTATTTAAACAACTGAGCATTTTCTTTCTTTAAATTCCATCCAGTGTTTGAAAACTTGAATATTATTTAAACTTGAAAATGACTTTGCCTTAACTTTTATATAAGACAGCTTAGAGTTTATTGCTTTTCAACCCCCAAAGGGTTACCAAGAGTGGCACGACATTACCAAGTAATATCTACTGTCACTGATCTTACTTGGTAAAACAAACACAAAATCACAAACTAGCATCCGATCACATTTTGTAATATATTATATTAGAGATCTTATGAGTTTGATCTTTTTTTCAGTTTGTTAAAAAAAATCCTGTAAATGCAAGTAGTCGATACTGTATTAATTTTGTGCACTTGGAAGTATGTGCTTTGATTTGTACAGTTGTAAATAATCAGAACATATAAAGAGGTACCTTTAAAAAAAAAAAAAAAAAAAAAAAAATACAAAAAAAAAAATACAAAAAAATATTGATCTCCTTGAAATATTAATGTTACTGCTGAGCTGGATGTAGATGAAACTAAATGTTGTGTTTTTTTTTGTTTTGTTTTTATTTTGTTTTGTTTTTTTTCCCCCTGGTGTGCTGGATTGAATCTGTCTTCTTGGGGAGACAAAGAACGCTGATTGTAATACTTAAATGCACAGTCTCATTCCATTTCCCTTGTGAGTAAGCAGTCTAGTTTATGATAATGGTTGACTAAGTGTCAAAGTAGCAAGGTAAGCCCTTTACTGTGTAAATTATTTTGGATATTTAGGACTATATATGTGCAGTGCTCAACTGACATCAAAGTGGCATGTGGTGCACAATGCCTGATAAATCAGAAAAGCACATATACCATCAAATTTAAAAACTTAACAAATTATAACCAAAATCATTATCAGTTTCAGTCTTAACACAGAATTTACAGGGCAAAGACCTTTCAACTTAAAACAGTGAATATAAAGGCGTTTTTATTTTGTGTCTATTAACACACTGTCAATTTACTTCCACTCATAAAAGTGAAATATGCTTAACAGCAGTCCTTAGCATTTACTGGTACTTAACATGAATTCAGATGTATGCTGTTTGTTTTAGTTTTTTGGATACATATTTAGGAAATGTACATTTATAATTTTTTTGGGGGGAAAGGGCTCATATGCCACAATAAATCCATACATTGTCTAGTATTGTTAGATTTATAAATGCCTGGACTGCAGTCAGTGTGGCAAAATATCCCAGCTGTTTGTGCCATCTCATTTGACAGATTTAAGCCAGCTGTGGTGATTTTAGTTGTATTTTGGCTGCTGGAAAGGTTAGCGATCAACAGCTGCAACCAGAAAAAAAAAGAAAACGAAAAAGGTCTCCACACCAGCAACACGCAGTCCATCATTATTAAAGCCAACTGGCACATTTTAGTTTGTATACCATGGCCAACATTTCTGTATTGTTACACTAAGCTATTGTATGCCTGGGCCAGTTGAGTAAAAAGTATAAGTTGTTTGTGCTGTTATAGTCCATTGAGTATGCAGTTTGAATCAAGCTTGGCTCCTGGTATGTGTGTTACTATTTGCTTTCTGTCTGCAAAGAATACCAGAATGAAAATGGATATATATATATATATATATATATATATATAAGTATATATATTTATATAATATATATATTATATATATATATATATAGCTCTCTAGACAATATGGTGGGGCTATAGACTGCCTATAGACTGCTTCATAAGATTTTATTGGAAAGAAATGTTTTTTGCCTTGCAAAGGCAATGTTTTATCGGTTACCATTTAAAATAAATAAATAAATAAATAAAAAGTTAAGGGGCAGTGCTTATGAAAGAAAGTTATGCTAATGTTCTGCAGTGTGTGTGTGGTTTGTGGTTTTTTTTTTGTTTCGTTTTTTTCCCCCCAGCACTACAATTCTTTATATGTTTGGACTATTAGGCTTGTGTAATCTAGAATTTCATATCAAGTCCCACATTTGCTTTTTAAATATCTTGGCATCAGTAGTCCACTGATACACTGTAATACGTATTGTGAAGGTTGCAGTTAGTTGTACACGTTGACCATGCTTGTGATTGTAATGCCGTGTAAAAAGGCAGCAGCTGACTAATGATGCATACCGTTATCTATCAGCTAGCTGTGGTTGGAGTGTTGTTTTCCTATGTATCATGACACATTACACTAACAGCAGTGGACAATCGGGGATTCTTTAAAGAGAAAGAGCTAACAGCAGTAACAGTTGTTATCGGAGGGTTCATTTTGAGGGCTTATGTTTTTGTTGTCTGTCGTCTTCCATTAAGACTGGAATCAAGCTTACATGTAAACTATTGGTAATTTAAGTTTCTTTTTGTGTCATGATGTAAACTGTCTAATATGAAAATAAAAATGTAGCTTATTGAAAAAAAATAAAGATTTAGGCACTGTTAAAGAAGATTCTCTTGTATTTTTGTAAAAAAAAAAAAAATGCAGTTCCAGATCCTTTTGTAGACTTGGTTACAAATACATTTTGATACACAAGTATCTTGGCTGAGGTACAGGAGGTGGAGCAAACTTGCATTGAATGTGTTCCAGATCACTGTTGGGTAACATGTATGAAAGGATAGCATTGTGATCTCAATGTCAGACCTCTTCCATGTTAAGTTATCCATAAGGCCAGACTTCTTGTGTCCATTTTTCCCTGCCCTGAATCCAAGTCCCTGAAGTGCTTTGCACATTAATGCACTTCTATGCTTTGGAAATTTACTCGTTTTTAAATATGAAGACTTTTTTTGTACCCTGAAACACACTGCATTTCATAAACATAGTTTCTTTTTTGCCTATGTAAAGCCAGCCAGCTACATCTTACTAATGATTAGAATTATAGACCCCAGTACCATGGAAAGCAAAACTGGCTTCTCTGTTCCCAGTTGCTCTCTGGTTGTGCTGGAAATCTTAACCTACTGTATACAGTTCAAATCATGTTGCATACCCCAATAGAGAAAACTGATATTTCATAGCCTTTTGAAGCATAGCGTTCAGTAAGGTTCACTCACCGATGCCAAGTCGCATGAAGGGCAAGTGAAAGGCATTACTAAAATGTAACCAAGTACAGAACTATATACAATATGTTAAATTATATCACTGACAATTGCACTGTGTACGTTATAACATTACCTTGTATCGTTGATACACAATATTAAGCAATTAGACATTTTCTAGGTAGACTGAGAATGTAGCCTATAATTTAAATGTGGCACCTTTTTCCTGTTATTATGGTTGAGGAACAAAATATTCTGAAGAGCCTGGTTTTGTTGTATTCATAAACATGTTGCAAAAACTGTAATAAAGTACCACACAATAACATTCCTGTATTTTAATAAATAATAATAAAATGCACGTTATATGTATTCAATTTAACCGACTTAACGTCAAATGTATAATCCGTATTATATATATAACACATCTGAGTTGTGTCAATGCAGCACTAGGGTAAAGGCGAGTTAATGCAAGTATGATCCGCTAGTATGGAATGTGCATAAAGACAGTTAGGCCTATCGATATAGATTATGAATATATATTAAATGTGTTTATATATGTATTACTGTATTGGCTTTTTCAAATTTCTGACACTTGCCGGTGGTTTCACTGTCCTCAATGCTTTTAATCAAATGTTCGTAATGACGATGTACAAGCTGTCTTGGATTTGTCTTTACACCTTTAAAATGTGAGTTTCTATCCGCGTTGTTATGGGTTAGTCCTCATTGTCTTGCTAACTTGTTCAGACAAGCAAACTTAAGCCTGGACGCTGCAATCAACCCCAAATGTTTTGGACAGCAAAGAAGTAAACAGACCGGATTATGCGAGCACACATAGTGATCTCTACAGGAAGGCACCTGGGACAGAAATGCTTTGTGCCGCTTTAGAGCGAGTCAGGATCTCATCGGACAGCAAAAGACAAACACGTCATTCTGAAATGCCTCGCTTAAGCAGCGCCCAACTTCCTGGAAATGTTGTCGTGATGTTTATATAGACTGTATATATTATATATTTTCTGTTATGTAATAAACGTGAGTTTTTTCCCCCCCCCCTTCACTTTACAACGCAATTTCCTCGTTTTTGTTTTATTTGAAGTGCTAAAGTTCATTTAACTTAGCATGTGCTTGCTAATGCACAAAACGGCACAAGTAAAACCAGAAGAAACAGCAGTGGCAGGGAATGGGGACAACATTAATACAATGCGTTGTCAGCTTCATGTCCTATTCCATCCTTTGTTTAGTAGTTAATTCACGTGTATAAAGTAAGCTACCCGACTTTTTCATTACTCCTGCGGTATGTTTCCATGTTAACGTGTTACATTTTGTAAGGCAGGGGGCGATTTGATGAGGGGTAGGTTCCCCCATTTTACGTAAACTAACTATAATAAATCTGTACCACATTGTATTATCACGATTTAATAAATAAATATAAGAATGGCGTTTAGTTTCACTACAACCGGATCATGCAGCTCGGCTGTATACAGTGGGTCATGCTCGGATTCCACTTTCTCATCCAACAGTAGCGCTGTACGCACCGTAGCAAGGCAAATTGACCATTGAAAATCAATTACGACACGTCATTCAGCTGCTGTATTTCAAGCTGCTATCTGTTATCATCAGAAGGGCATACTATACTAAAGAAAAAAGAAATGAAGACAGGACACTATAATCCATGGTAGCTTTTTATAAACAGCCCCCAGAGCCAGACTGGAACTTTTACCCGCCGAGTCACCCGCTGAGCAGAGTGGAAGAACGGCCAAGACTGACTGACAACAATGAACTCCTGCAGATTAAGCTGGTAAAATGCATATGTTGTTGTAACTCTGTGCAGTTATCAATGAGGTTACGTGCAACAATGCAAGTACTTGTGATGAGTGTGTTTTCATGTTATTTTAGTTGCTGTGTAACACAGGTAGTTTTTTGTCATTGCCTTTAGATACCGTACCTATATGGTCGGGGCAGTCCTGATTTACCCATAGGTGGAAAAATGCGTTTATTCTGCATAGTAGAGTCAGTGAAAACCGCACTCTGTGCTCTTCGTGGGACTGACACATCTGCTGATAAGTAACTTATACAAAGGTAAGAACGCTTCATTATGTCTATTTTTTACTGTCATGATGGTCGTGTGGTGTTGAGTTGGAGGACACGTCTATTATATGATAATATATATGATCAGCGTCCCGCTGAACAGTTTCCAAATGTTGGCAAGTATGACCGTATCCATAAAAAATTATTTCGTTTATCCTGCATGATTTGTCAAATGTGTGTCTGCCAGCGTACAGAGCAGCAATGTAATGCATTGTATTACTTTTTGAAAAACGAACGAATATTTAAATTGAGCGAATATCCGAACATGAAAAGCCCGTGTTCGGCCCAGCACTGGAGGATCTATATAATGTGTGTATCTGTATATCCCTATCCAGCTGCTCTGCTCTACTGTACACGAGGCTGCAGTGCTGCTTCCCCCTTCTTTCAAACAGGCATGCTTCTGTGGGATCAAGGCAAGCATTTCTTTGGGTGTTATTGTTTTGAGTCATCCCCTCTCTCGCTGTGTTTGGAGGCAGGTAACAATTACGGTAGCATTCCCAATACAATAATACAGCTCTTGATCATGTTAATATCAGCGGTGCTTACAACAAAAATAGTGTAGCACGCTATGATAGTAGCAATGTTATTCCTGGAAACAAAATCCCAATTGATCCTGCCTTTTCATTTATACAACAAACCTCAGCTGCAGCAGTGGTGTCATTGTATGGTAATTAAGGAGGACAACTACACAGTAGATGCGCCTATTGGTTATTACACTGGAGAGTTTCCCTGAGCTAACCTTTAGCTGTTTGGGTTGCTAGGCAACAGCCAGCCTGGCGTCACAGGCAGCAGCGTCACCTGCCAGTGGGTTTTAGACATGTTTTATTTTTAGATACCATTCAAATTTCATTTTTTAAATTGTCGTAAAATTCCTACTGCGCTGTTCATCGTAGACAGTAAATGAAATACCAAAAACCGCTCTGGTTGTGAGCAGAGGTCAGAACCACAGTGTTGGGCTGTGATTGTATTCCTAACCAGAAGCTTGGTCATTTCGACCTGTACGCATCATTTTGCATATCGGCTAGGCTATTTATGTATTGTATCATTCTTAATAGTATGTAACATTACTGTAATAACGGGGGAAAAATTGTTTATTTCTGTATATTGCGGCAGCAAGAAATAAAACTGACCAGCGTTTAACAAACTTGATTCAAAGAAATGCTGTATCAAATTTTATAACTCGAGTGTCGGTCTCCTCCGATGCCAGGGTGGCAGTATGAATGACAGATTGCTTCTTTTGATTGAGGTGAGCAGGTAAATCCGATTCCTTTAGTTTGCAGACTCATGCAATCTCTCTCGGGGTACTTAAGAAATCAAGTCAGGATTTTTTCAAGTAGCACTTGGATGGCAGAAATTGTATTTCCAGTATTTTATAATTAGAATTATTTATAATTGCAAAACAATGGATTTACAACAGTGAATGTTAAACTGGGATACTGGATCTTTAAACTAAACTAAATCTCAGGTATGTCTTTTAGTTTGCCTGTCCTAGGATGCAGGTAGATGTACAACAATAAAATGAATTGAAATAAAAATGACAAGATAATATGGATTTAACAATAATTATCACGATTGAACTCTATTTACAATGCTAACCTGTCAGCTGTACACTAACAATCAGTTAATCTAACCTGGTTTAAAGTCGTGTCAGTTATATTGCACAACACACAATATAATCACTGTGTATTTGTACGGGAAAACCTGCAGGTCATGGTTTTATTAACCACGGTCAAATAAATCAGTTATTTTAAAATTATTATAGTATTTATTTACCAAACCATGAGGAAATTATGTGCCTCTTGTACTTTGACTCAAACTCGCCCCCTTGTGGTCTTTTGTAAAAGCCGTTGCAAGGTACAAGTAATTGAATGCACTTCGATTAAACATATGTTGACATTAAATTAAAGGGTAATTGGTTAAAACTAAACAAACACAAAAAACTAAACAATACATTTTAAGTAACTTGGCTTTCACTATTGAAAATGCAGCTTAAGAAAAAATAAAAGGTTTATTTGCAATATGTTTAGATAGAGAAAGGGGCAAGTTAGTGTTGGATAAACTTTTATCAGGAACATGTGCAGCTGCCATTGATAAACTAACTTTATTAGATGCATATATCCAAATCATGTCATGTTTAATATGCATAGATATTAAAATAATACGTTAAACCAATGTGCATGCACAGAAAGTCATATTCCTCATTAGAGGGGAAGTCAGTTTCTCTTGATTTTGCTAACCCTTTCTGCCTCCCAACGCTAGAACTACTTACTGCTCATGTGCCTTCCTGCTGCTGTGTATTTTGCTTTCAGTGAAATAACTGGAACAGCCACTGGCTGTTTTGTGACAAAATCATGAAGCAGAGACATTTCTTACCTGCGTTCTGGCAGCCATTGAAGAAAAGTCGAAGCTACAAGGCTTTTAGTTCTTACCCTGAAGAAGCTATTGAATTCCCACTCTAAGAAGAAAAGTCAATTAAATAGAACATGTTATTAAACACGTAAATTGAAACTCACAACCTTATTGGCTAATACAGTGTAACACAAATAGTTAGAACTATTGTCCACTAACCAACCAACAGTCACTTTAGAAGTCAGTAGTCAAAGAACTCTTGCCCTAAGATGTCACTCGGCAGTTAATCATCATAACACTAATTCCCACTGACGTAATGCATATTAACTGCAGTGTTCACGTTATAGTGGAGAAGTGAGCAGTAAAGCAATAGTATTGTGCAATCAGGATTTGACACCAGTATTTCTGAAACTGATTATACATGCATTAATGATATTTCTTAAGTAATTAGAAAAATTATTTTGTTATGTTTCGCAAAAGACTTCAGTAAAGATTAGTATAGAATAATTTTGGTGGGATTGCAGCAACTGGACTTCCACCTTCAATCGTAGCTCTTTAAGGACATAGATGTGAGAGAGGCTCGTGTATCTCTCTGGAGGCAGCACCCGCACTGAAGGAGGTGTTTCTCACTTTTTCTTCACTGGGGGAGTTGACATGAAGAGCAGACCTTTTAGAGAGATGTGGGAGTAACTTGAACCCTGCAGAGAATTGCAGCTTACTGGAGAAGCAGTGTTTGAAATGAGTCTCCCGTCCGACCCATGTACAGTAGGCACTTCAGATCATAAATACCTGTTGGGATTCAAATCCACACTAGTGTTGCTCCTTTGAATGTGAATTGGGAGTCATTGTAGTCACTGCAAGGTATAAAAGTAAAGAAAAAGCATTACTGTGGACCTAGAACCTCAAAAAAAAATAAAATAAAAATAAAACCCACTGGGCACCAGAGGGCACCATTTTAAATGATGTAGCACTGTATCATGTTCGCAACAGTAAGAGAATCTAACTCTTCAATCTAATATGTACATACATTGTCCAAGTGGCATGTTCTTCTTGATCTCCTTTGGTGAAACTTTTTATTTCTGTTGATACTAGTCCCTGGTAATAAATTGGTGGGGGGGAGTGCCCTAACTGTATTGTTTAATATTACATTTATCCCCTTTATGCTAACTTTCACACCCAGGAACTTGAGAGTGGATGTCACCAAGTACCAGCATAGATGACCAAGGTAACCAAGTTGTGCTTCAAGAAATACCAATTGGATACAGTGCATTCCCTAGCTCATCCCAATTCCCTACAGAAGCTTCATGAACAAAGTAAGAACAAGAGGGATAGCCCTGACAATCCCCTGGATTTGCTCCTGTTCTGTAAAGACAGCCGCAGTAGTTTTCCTACATCCTTTACTGTAGCTCCCAAAACCTGGTTCAGGAATATGAGGCATCCTTTTATTTTTTTTTATTTTTTTTAAACCTGCAGGTTTCAGGTGTCTGTTCTTGCTTTCTAAAAGGATGTTATTGATTTTCCTTTGGTATCATGTCTGGTAATCAAATGAGCACATGGCTTTTCCTCCTCACAATGACAGGTGCAGGACTGTTTCCTGCAACAAACGACATTTACACTTGTCCAGGGTTCTTTTTTACAGATGGGAATGTTTTGATATATCTTGCAAGTCATACGTTTCCCATTATTTTCAGAAACTGCCTAAAGCCCATATTCTCACTGAGCACTATTAGGATTGGATTGTAGGGAAAATCATTCTGGATACAAGCAAGCAAAGCCGCACAGGTCACAGCATGACCCAATGTGTACGCTTGCATCACAACAAAGACATCCAGTGGAGTCAAATCAAGGAAGTGACTGGCAATTTTTTGCTTTTGCTGCAGAAAATATTCTTTACGCAGTGAATGCTTTTTAAATGTAGTGTCTTGGCTGTTCAAAACTCTTCAGTAAAGTTGGGATACCATTGAAATACAGTGCCACCCTGTTATAGCGTGACCTGTTATAGTGCGGAATTGGTAAGGTTGTGGCTCTTATATCCCCCATAATGCAATTTGACTTGCAAACGTTGGGTGAGCGTTCCAGGTATACAATACCAAGCATGGCAGACGGCACAAAAAAAAAACTCTGTTAAAATGAAACTCGAGCAAGAAAAGGTGAAAAGCAAGCAGCAGTTTCAAAATATATAAATGTTGCAGAATCCACATTGCGTGGATGGCTAAAAGACGACCTAAAAACGAAGAGGTTTTCTTGATGAGATTGAATCCAAAGAGGGCTGCTCTAGGAAAAAAAGAAGATGCGCTGTGGTGTGAATGTGGTGCTGTGAGAGCACAAGACTGTTTGTTGTTTTTGGTGTGGCCCAGGCAAATGGGCTGGGAACAATCGTCCCAATAAACCATAGACTCGAGTACCTGTGTGTCTCCTTCCTTCATTTTCCACTGTACGCTACAATATTAATTTGGATTGTGAGCATTGTAAGTCATTTCAGGAACGCAAATGCCAAAAGTCATAATTCTCGACCCTGACAATCGCATTATAATGGGGTAGCACTATACAAGTAAATAAGACACCAAGCAGAACCATTAACAGACATTCATTCCATTGTTCCTGCTTATCCTATCAATGTGCGGATTACATTTCCATTGCTTATATATCTTCTCATGACATATGTTACAGTCAAGCACACATCACAATGTATCATTCCTGAGATTTGTACATCAATTCATTATGCAGCCATAGCACATAACACTCTGCTAGGGAAGGCTAGTGATATAAGCCTGCCTGGTAAGGAACTGCTACTGCTCGCTGTTTATATCATTCAATCGAATCTGCTTGAGACATATAGAGTAAATACAATTTAGTGAATTGCCTTTTTTTCACCTGACATTGATATGTGTAAGTTATTGAGAGTCTGCAATAAGCTGATGAAAATGAAGCTTGTGTAACAGGCAGTGTTGTGTGAAACTCTGCTGTAACGGATTCTGTCCCGTCAGTGAAATGAGCTTAAAAGTTCTAAAAAAACCCACAAGTGCACACAAGCCTGGCTCTTCTGCGTTCATGCACGGGCTCTGCTCTGTTACACTTGTTCAGGCAGGTAGTCTGTGATGAAGAGAAAGGCATATTGTTCTTTATTTCTGGTGTATTAAAGTGACAGTCTCCAGTATGGGCCTGTAATGCCCCACAGACACAGCTGCTGATTTGTCCACTGTCTATGTAGGGTTAACAAAACACTCAAACACACCACTTATAAAGGTTTAACAGTAAATTAGCACCGGGTAATTCTGCAGTTTTCCCTTACTTTCCCCATGGTTATAATATTGTAGCGATGTCAAGGAGACAAAACAGAGCTTCTCAAAGTACAACACTTGGCTTTATTTTACACACAAAACACTGACCAAAATAACAAGTTTAAACAATTTCTAGGTCTCAGCCCCTTTTCTCCAGGCTAACCCTGATGTCCAGCTTCCAGCCCCTTTTATAGGAAGGCCGGAGAAAGGAGGCAGTGCCCGCTTCAGCCAATCCAGAGCGGACACTTCACCAGCAGGGAAAGTCCCTGCCCGGCAGCTGTGGGGAAACTCCCCAGCCCAGGGATCTGGGAAAGTCCCTCCCTGGCAGTTTTCTGGGGGGAATTCCCCCAGCCCAAGGATCCGGGAAAGTCCCTGCCTGGCAGTTCTGGGGGGAATTCCCCCAGCCCAAGGATCTGGGGAAAGTTCCTACCTGGCAGCTGTATTTAGTACAATTTACCATGGTGTGCCATGTACAATGCTTACCTATGCTTTACCATGATTTCACTGTGGTTTATTACACTCTGCTGTGTCTATAGTGTGATAAACATTTCTAAAGCGATGGTACACGTGCCCCCCTCCCCACTGCGTACACTCATTTGCACCCAGGAGTAAGAAACAAAACATTTCCCTGTATTTATACAGGGAATGGAGTTTGTAAATGCCAGCCTGTACTTGACTTGCTATAAAGGCGTCATTTTAAGTGTTGTCAGTCTGTTAGATTAGTGCACGTCTGTCCGTGCCAGAAGGTCCTGAGTTCAGATCCTGTTTGGGAGTGAGCGGGATGTGTGTCATCTCCCATCAGTGGTGTGAGAGGAGCGCTGATGTTGCTGAAGTGTCTCTCTGATAAAGTATTGACTGGTTTGGGAAAGTCCTCAACCCTGTGACTCTTAGAGACTGATCATTGTGCCTCTGCCAAGGTATCCACTTTCCCATTCTCATATAGGGCCATGGCCTCCTATTAGACGAGGCTTCCCAACTTTGATATATTAAAACGCTGCAAAGGGAGGTTCCCTTTCATGCTGTAACTCAGCAGGTTTGATGTGCAGTAAGTATTTCCAAATATAGTCACATTAGCTACCCTGTGTCGGAGTGACTCAGCCCGAGTTAATAAGAATGGAGAGAAGCTACTGTGACTCAATTAGTGTAAAAAGGATTTATGGCAAGTCTTGGGTGCTGCCACAGCTTTGCCATATATTGGGCTGACATTTTTCATTGTGTATCTGAATACATCTGAGCAATCTGACATAATTTTAATACATTAAAGAAAGTAAATGAAAATGGATATTCCTAAAACTGCCCTGCACGAGAAGCCAGAACCCCTTTCAGTGAGTGCATAGGCCTCAAGTTTCATCAGCTGGAATGCTGGGCCTGACTGTTGGTTAGGGGAGGGGTGGGGAGGGGTACGCCCCTTCCTCGAGAAAACTTTGGACAATCTGACATCAATTATTAAATCAATAAAAGAAAAATAAAGCAACAACATTGGTTAAATTAAAATGATATAATTTTCAACTTGAATTAAGAATTTATCAATGGAGTGTACATACAATTAGATGTTAATATTGACAAACTTCATTTACATCACCCAAACTGCTTAATTCACTTTCTGCATTCATATGCTTATGAGGCTAAGAACCAGCCAAGATTGCCCATACATCAGGTTCCCTATTTGTTTGATTTTGAGGGTGTACAGTGACGGTCGCAGGTTGGGTCCCTATTTGTTTGATTTTGAGGGTGTACAGTGACGGTCACAGGTTGGGTCCCTATTTGTTTGATTTTGAGGGTGTACAGTGACGGTCGCAGGTTGGGTCCCTATTTGTTTGATTTTGAGGGTGTACAGTGACGGTCGCAGGTTGGGTCCCTATTTGTTTGATTTTGAGGGTGTACAGTGACGGTCGCAGGTTGGGTCCCTATTTGTTTGATTTTGAGGGTGTACAGTGACGGTCGCAGGTTGGGTCCCTATTTGTTTGATTTTGAGGGTGTACAGTGACGGTCGCAGGTTGGGTCCCTATTTGTTTGATTTTGAGGGTGTACAGTGACGGTCGCCGGTTGGGTCCCTATTTGTTTGATTTTCAGGGTGTACAGTGACGGTCGCCGGTTGGGTCCCTATTTGTTTGATTTTGAGGGTGTGCAATGACGGTCGCCAGTTGGGTCCCTATTTGTTTGATTTTGACGGGGGTAAAATGACGGTTGCCGGTTGGGTCCCTATTTGTTTGATTTTGAGGGTGTGCAATGACGGTCGCCAGTTGGGTCCCTATTTGTTTGATTTTGAGGGGGTAAAATGACGGTCGCCGGTTGGGTCCCTATTTGTTTGATTTTGAGGGTGTGCAATGACGGTCGCCAGTTGGGTCCCTATTTGTTTGATTTTGAGGGGGAAAAATGACGGTCGCCGGTTGGGTCCCTATTTGTTTGATTTTGAGGGTGTGCAATGACGGTCGCCAGTTGGGTCCCTATTTGTTTGATTTTGACGGGGGAAAAATGACGGTCGCCGGTTGGGTCCCTATTTGTTTGATTTTGAGGGTGTGCAATGACGGTCGCCAGTTGGGTCCCTATTTGTTTGATTTTGACGGGGGTAAAATGACGGTCACCGGTTGGGTCCCTATTTGTTTGATTTTGAGGGTGTACAGTGACGGTCGCAGGTTGGGTCCCTATTTGTTTGATTTTGAGGGTGTACAGTGACGGTCGCAGGTTGGGTACCTATTTGTTTGATTTTGAGGGTGTAAAATGACGGTCGCTGGTTGGGTCCCTATTTGTTTGATTTTGAGGGTGTACAGTGATGGCCGCAGGTTGGGTCAGTATTTGTTTGATTTTGGGGGTGTACAGTGACGGTCGCAGGTTGGGTCCCTATTTGTTTGATTTTGAGGGTGTACAGTGACGGTCGCAGGTTGGGTCCCTATTTGTTTGATTTTGAGGGTGTACAGTGACGGTCGCAGGTTGGGTCCCTATTTGTTTGATTTTGAGGGTGTACAGTGACGGTCGCAGGTTGGGTCCCTATTTGTTTGATTTTGAGGGTGTACAGTGACGGTCGCAGGTTGGGTCCCTATTTGTTTGATTTTGAGGGTGTACAGTGACGGTCGCAGGTTGGGTCCCTATTTGTTTGATTTTGAGGGTGTACAATGACGGTCGCAGGTTGGGGGTTTAATGTCAATTTGTGGATCTGACACATGAAATGTGGGTCACTTGGGTGGTCTGGATTGCAAAAACAAATAAAATAAATTGAAGTTACTCTATTAGCTGCAGATAATTGATGCGCTTTAATGCATCATAGTGGTACTGTAGATAACTAAATAACTGCACTCATTTTCCCCAGTGTGCGCACAGGTCTAAAATGCAGTTTATATCAAACATATATTTAAATTTAAAAACAGACCTCTGGTACTACACTGAGCTCTCAGTTTGCTTGCCTTGCTTTATTTCCTTGGTCCTTTCACCCTAGCAGTGTCTTGAGCGTGTGTTAATGGCTGACAGGATGTCAGTCAATAGGGAAAGCACATGATTGGTTATTGCTGGGAAAGAAGCCAGTGAAGAGGAGGGGACAATTTCACCTATAGGTAAAATGATCCAGGAAGGGTAAGACCATCTAAAACAAAGATTTCTCTGAACAGAACATCTTTCAAACAGAGATTCTAGAAGCTAGTGTCATAAGATAGCATGTTTAATAAATCTGTTTAATAATGTGCTTCTTCCAAAACTGCACGAGACCTAAACAATGAATAGACCAATATAATGAAATGCTCTTAGCTACAATTACTTTGAAGGGCAAAAACAATAGTGCAGTTGCTGTATTAGTCCACATGGTTGCAATATTCCAAACAGAAACAAAGAAACTAGAGAACTATTCTGCTTGTTTTTGCATAAGCCCAACTGACATTTAAAAGACACAAGCCTTGGTTAACTCTATTTCTTTATCTAGTGCAGACAGAACATACTGTATGAAGACAAAATTGCAAACTTGGAATTAAAGGATGGCCAAATGTTTAACACAGCAAAGGCAACAACCCCTTTCTTACTGCGGTAGTGTGAAGATCACATACTTCATACAGGGTTTACTTAGAAGGTTCTTAGATAATTACCTAATTGTTCCACTCGGTATACACGGGGAATGTCAAATAATTGCAATATAATATGTGCACTGTAGCTCGGAGGTAAGATAACCTTCTTTTACAGTTTGATCCAGACCAAGGAGAGAGCATGATCTGGATACAGTATACTCATACGAGAAATTCTCTTTCTCCTTACAAATGTAACAGGGTGGAGGCTGGGCACAATGATGGGACAGGACAGAATCTGTAACTACAGCATATCACACAGCACTGCCCGTTACACAAACGCTCCTGAGAAATGTATTTACAGGTGATTGCCATGAATACAGATATGTTTAAAATATACTGCAGGATGCATTTAGTGACCCTGACTGTGCTGTTCACACTCCAAACCTCTGGGAGCAGTACCTAATCGCATTGTTTTTAATGCCCACTTTCAAAATAACCGTGGTTGATGTCATCCATTTAGATGTGCAACACATTGAAAACATGAAAACCCATAATAAGAACTGCTGTCAGTTGCAGTTTATTGATTGGGTGCCACTTCAGCATGCTGTAGCCTGGATGCAGGCTGCATTATCTGCATGCTGAGCAAACATAACCTTTAGGCGTAGCTGACTGAACCGTCACATTGTTTCTGTACAAAGCACAGGATCCCATTATGCACCTTTAAAACAAGAAGCCATGGGTAAAAGCGGACCCTGATTGTAATAGGAGTACCATGGCTGATATTAAAAAACAACCTGTGACCGTATCCTTTTCCACATTCACGCTTTAGCAGAACTCAACACTTTTTTTTGCTATTGAAAAAGCAACTGGCTTATGAATAGGGCCATGTGGAGTAGATCCGGTTACTCAGTTTTCTGTTGCATCGATGCAGCAGATGGTCTAGTATTTTTTCTTGCATCAGACATATGGGTGTTGAATCAAGCACCCAAGACACAGTATACAGTACAGGGCTGACATAAAATAACCTGGGGTATATCCACACATGCTGTTTCTTATCTAGTCGATGTAGAGTGCTGATGGTAATTCACACACCTACCATAAAACCTTCTTGCAGTAAGTATTAACAGTGATTGGGAAATAGGAGCAACTGACCACTGTAATCCTGTATTGATAAGATACGACTTGACCTGAAGCACGGATCTCATTTTATAATCCCACTTACTGTGTTGTTGTGCCTTTTTTATATGTATTTTATTCTTAAGTGGCATTCAACGTTGTGTGGGTTCTTTGACTTAAATGAAGGCGCTTTTCCAACACAGCTAAATAGAAAATCCAGCCCAGTCATCTCACTGGATGCCAAAGGCATTACTAAGAGCTCTGAGGGATATACAGCCAGCCCCAGAACTCCCTCACAGCCCTCCAGATATCTGGAATTAAAAGCAGGCTTCTTCCGCCGATGGGCTGCTAGGGCTCTCTGAAGCCTCCCGGTGTCAAATGGTTTGCCATTTATCTATTAAAGGGGAAGTCCCATTCAGATTGTATTTCTCTTCCCTGAATTGTGTTACACATTTTCAATAACATGCCCCTGGTGTTTTCAGCTTGTGCAAACGTATGTATATCCTGGCCCTTGGGAGTCTCTGCTCACTGCCATGTGAAAAGCCCTGTGCTTCTCTTTCCCAGAATGCTTTGCTGCACTGCAGGCGGGAGTTCACCTCTAATTATGCACACCGGGATGTCAAGAGAGGGATATTAAACAAGATGAAACGAGTTGGATTGACCTCTGTTTGAGAGCCCCTGCTGTTGCCCCATAAGGTAAAATGACCCATTTGAAAATATTCAATATCTACGTAGTCAGTCTGAAGTCTATAGTCTGAAATATATTAAACAAATCCTACTTGGGGCTTGGCAAATGTCATGAGAAATGAATTGAGGTGGATTAAACAAGGTTGATCACAGTTCAAGCATCCACACAAAATGCATCGTGACGTTTATACAGTATCGCAATAAAATTACTGCATGCACACTAAAAGCCTCTTCCTGCTCACTATTATTAATATACTCCTTACTACTACTGTATTAAAAACCTAACACATTACAGCTCTACTGTCTTAAAGGACCAGTGAGGAATTCCATTCTATATTAAACCCAGGATTGATACATTACTAATGCCTTCGAACAACCATTCTTTTACTAAGTACTGTAAGGTCTAAAAGTGGGTCCTCTTATTGAGATTTCTAAGGGTCCTAAGGGTTTTAAATATAAGCCTCTTCTGTGTTCCAGGGCCAGTTAAATGCAGGATGGTTAAAACTCTTGTATTACAAATATAATTTTTGTAGTTATTAATGATAACACTATGTAACACAATTTTTGTTCCTGGGTAGTAAGTGTTATTTCTTAATTGCTTATGCCTTAAAAGTATTGAAAATGGCTATTATTCTCCACAAACTTTGCTTTTGTGACCAGGACAGTGATATTTTGAAATTTACCTATTTCCAATGAGAAAACGGGCGAATTTGTGTCTTTTCGTTCACATCAAGTCAGAAAAAAACAACATATGAATCCAAATTAACAAGTATTTATACTAAAGTAATACAAAAATGACTACAAAAGATTTAGAAGTGAGTAGTTTTTAGAGATTTACGATTATACTGTAAATCACTTTCACGAATCAGCCCCCAAATGTAGTCTCCCATCATGTTCTCGTTAAACTGTCCTTGGTAGCGACGTTCAAAGTCTAGTACATCCTGGTGGAAGCTCTCGCCTTGCTCCTCCGAGTACGATCCCATGTTCTCCTTGAATTTATCAAGATGATCATCATGGATATGGACTTTGAGGGACATCCTACAGCCCATTGTGCCGTAGTTCTTCACCAGAGTCTCAACCAGCTCCACATAGTTTTCGGCCTTGTGATTGCCCAGGAAGCCCCGAATCACTGCGACAAAGCTGTTCCAAGCCTCTTTCTCCTTACTAGTGAGCTTCTTGGGGAATTCATTGCACTCCAGGATCTTCTTTATCTGTGGTCCGACGAAGACACCGGCTTTGACCTTTGCCTCAGACAGCTTAGGGAAGAAGTCTTGAAGGCTGCCGACTCCTTATCTAGAGCTCTGACAAATTGTTTCATAAGGCCCAATTTGATGTGCAGTGGTGGCATCAGCACCTTCCGGGGGTCCACCAGTGGCTCCCACTTGACGTTGTTCCTCCCCACAGAGAACTCGGTCCGCTGTGGCCAGTCCCGCCTGTGATAGTGCGCCTTGGTGTCCCTGCTGTCCCAAAGGCAAAGATAGCAGAGAAACTTGGTAAAACCGCCTTGGAGACCCATCAGGAATGCCACCATTGCAGCCTCTTGATGCCATCTTAGAAATGCAGATATGTATCGACTTAGGCAGCTGGAACTAAACTGAACTGGTAGGCTTAAGGCCCCTGTATTTGTACTACTATTTATGTTACTGGAAAGTTCTAGAAAGTTCTAGAAGTTACTCCAAGTTTACTCAGCACTGAATCTATCTGGAATGTTCTGGAAAATAGCTAAATTACAAAATATCACTGTCCTGGTCACAAAAGCAAAGTTTGTGGGGAATAGCCATTTTCTATACTTTTGAGGCATAAGCAATTAGGAAATAACACTTACTACCCAGGAACCAAAAAAAAAAAATTGTTACACAGTGTAATAAATAAATAATAAAGGCAATTCTTCCAGCAAAGCTCTGAGATCTTGTTGTCTCTACTACGTTTATCACTTCTGATCCCAGAGCCACTGTGACAAGCCATCTGTCATAGACAGCTTTGCTTGGTTAAGTGCGCACATTCTCAGCTTGGAAAGGAAATGAGCCACGTAATACTATAATGCACACCGTGAATGCCAACACAGAAGCACCCAAGCAGAGGAGAGTGAAATATGCTTGCTCACACCAAGACGATTGGAGAGGGATCATAGCTGCCTGCTGCAGAACAACAACGACGATGATGAGAAGATTGCCATAAGAGTCTGTTCTGTTTGATTTATAAATATCTCCTCTAACCTGGGATATAGGTTTTCCTATAATGTAGGACTCAAACATTACAGATGAAATTCATCTGAAAACAGTTACTTCTGATTTACATGAAGTTCTACTGTTTAAATGTAATTACACAGGATGTAGCCCATTTAAAAGGCACAGGACAACATGAAGTGACCAGATCCTTAGTACATGGAAAATCCACACTGCCCCTGTGCACTGTTTGGTTGATACAACCTTCTCACAGTCTGTATTCATTGTATTAGTAATTAGTGCACACAGTTCTCTGCAGGGCTTACTGTAGGAAAATGCATTTTATAATGTTTCCCAGAGTCTCAAATAATTATATATATATATAAATTATACACACACACTGTGTATCTAGAGACTTCTAATATGCTTTCAGCCAATCGGACGACATGTGTTGTGGTCTGTACGCAACAACACATTGCAACAAATATTATTCTCATGGCATGAACTGTTCCATAATGAGGTTCCGTTATAGATAATGGTACGGTTGTCGTCACCTGCTTGGATAAAACCTCTTGGAACGCTCTTCAATAGCAAAACCAATTCAAGACAATGATATCCGATTAACGTACCTTATGCACTAACAGTACAGTCAATACCTAAATATGGCAAAGTGGTTTGAAAAGTGGGTAAAGTGAGTGTGAGTTGCTAAAGGCATCTAATTGTCTTTCTTACTAGTTATCAAAAGCACACACTTGCCCAGGGGCGGGATTACTTCCTGCGAGGATAGCGTCCATCAATCAGACCGGTAGAATTTGCTGATCTACTTTATTTGTTTGGGTAGAATGTGTGAAGCTGGAAGAAAGTCTTCCCAGCGACAGCGAGTGGAAGCGACAGCGAGTGGGAGAAGTACAGGCGTGGAAAAGTACAGAGCAGTTTCGAAGCAGAAAGGAGAAATTGCATCTTGAATTGCTTTAATCAGAAAACAGAGGACATTGGGGAAACACAGCAGCAGCTGTGTGTGTTTTTCTGATAACAAACAAGCTGAAACTCGGAGCAGCTGATTCAAATTCAGCACCGTTTTGAGACACGGGCGAGGGGAGGAGCCGACAGCACAGCAGAACAACGCAGTTAAACGAGGCAGTCTTCCCAGCGACAGCGAGTGGAAGCGACAGCGAGTGGGAGAAGTACAGGCGTGGAAAAGTACAGAGCAGTTTCGAAGCAGTTGGAAAGCAGGTTGACAGCTGCAGAAGAAACTAAACTAAAAAAAAAAAAAAAAAAAAAAAAAAAAAAACTCAACATGGTCTTCAAGCCTGTAATCTGTGACACCTGCTTGATGTGGGAAATCCGAGAAAACCCAGCGGAGCTAAACCAAGTGTGCGTAAAGTGCCGCGCGATCCAGGATTTGCATAAACTAGTAAGCATGCTAGAAATGGAGCTGGAAGAAGTGAGACAGCAACAGGATCTTGAGGAACTGGCACACCCACAATTCATGGAAGTCTGCATCACCCCTAACAGACTGAAAGCCACCAGGGAGATAGAAGGTCAGAACAGCTGGGTTCAGGTAGGCAGAAGCAGGGAAAAAAAGAAACTTCGTCAAACACAACCACCAGAAATCAAAACAACCAACAGATTTGAGTCACTTCAGAATTGTGATGAGCAGAACCAACAACAAGAGAATGAAAGGAACAACATCCAGGACCCCATTGACAGTGGTGACCAGACAGCAAAAAGAAGGGAGGTCATGATTGTTGGGGACTCCATATTGAGAAACACAGCAAGTTCAGTTCGCAGTTTGGACCCCCTTACTACAACAGTGTGCTGCCTTCCGGGAGCCTCGGTCAAGCACATCACTGAAAACGTGGACAGGCTCCTAGAACGAACAGGAGACGACCCGGTAGTAGTCGTCCACATCGGTACAAACAACATTGGAAGAGACAGACCAAAATCCCTGCAAAATAAATTCAGAGAGCTAGGAAGGAAATTAAAAGAGAAAACCAAAACTGTGGTATTTTCTGGTATACTACCCGCACCTTGCAAAGGACCATATGGACAGCTGGAAATAATTAATCAAAACGCATGGCTGAAGACGTGGTGCACACGGGAAGGCTTCACCTATCTTGATCATTGGACCACATTCTACAACGAGGACTATCTGTATAGACGGGATGGACTGCATTTAAATAACAAGGGAACTAGTCTACTCGGAGAAAAGATCCTCGAGCAGGTTCGGAAGCATTTAAACTAGAAAGGAAGGGGGGAGAAATCAACAAAAAAACAGAAGGGAGACCGCATCAAAACAAGAACAACAACTCAGGTAAGACAACCATTAAATGTATTTATCTAAATGCTAGAAGTATCAGAAACAAAATTCTAGAACTTGAAGCTACTGCACTAACAGGTAACTATGATGTGATAGGTGTTACAGAAACGTGGTTATCTGAGAGTGATGGGGACGAATATAATATTTGTGGGTATACACTGTATAGGAAAGACAGGCAGGACAGAAGAGGAGGAGGGGTAGCGCTATACATAAGAAACAGTCTTGAAGCCCAGGTGTTAAACCTGGACAAAGAAAATAAAACCGAATCAATATGGGTCAGAATAACAGACAAAAATTCAAAAGGCATAATAATAGGAGCATGCTATAGACCGCCAGATTCAGACGGTGAGCACAATAATCTGTTATACAATGACATTAGAAATGTGTGTAGCAAAGGAGAAGCCATACTAATGGGGGATTTCAACTTCCCCCAAATAAAATGGGAAAACCCGGTGGGTAGCGCGAAGGATGAAATAGAAATGGTGGAAATGACAAATGACTGCTTCCTAACACAATTTGTCAAGGCACCGACTAGAGGGGAGGCATGCCTTGATTTAGTCTTTTCAAATAACGAAGATAGAATAACTAAAACAGAGGTCAGAGAACCACTGGCAAACTCAGACCATAACATGGTCTCATTTGAAGTGTTTTTTAAATCCCCAAAAGTAAAGACTAAAGTTAAGGTTTACAATTTTAGAAAAGCAAACTATGAAGGCATGAAACAGAGACTAACAGAAGTAGATTGGAGTAAAATAGAGAAAACACCCACAGAAGAAGGATGGTTGTTCTTCAAAAATGTAGTACTAGAGGCGCAAAACAATTACATCCCTAAAGTAGACAAAGCTAAATGTAAAACTAAATTGCCAAAATGGTTTAATAGATCAATTAAAAAAAATATTCAGCGAAAAAAGGCACTTTACAGAGCATTAAAAAAGGACCAAAAAGAAAGTACGCAGAAAGAGTACACAGAACTGCAAACGCAAGTCAAAAAGGAAGTTAGAAAGGCCAAGAGAGAAATAGAAATGAACATTGCTAAGGGAGCTAAAACCAATTCCAAAATGTTTTTCCAATATTACAACAGCAAGAGAACATTCAAAGAGGAGATTAAATGTTTAAGAGATACAAATGGCAAAATCGTAGAGGAAGAAAAAAAAAATAGCAAATATGTTAAATGATTACTTTTCACAAGTTTTTACAAAGGAAGATACTGACAACATGCCCCACATGTCATCCAGTTCCTATCCAGTTTTAAATAACTTTAGCATAACTGAGGCAGAAGTGTTAAAGGGACTAGGAGCTCTTAAAATAAACAAATCCCCTGGGCCGGATGAGATCCTCCCAGTAGTACTCAAAGAAATGAAAGAAGTAATTTACAAACCGCTAACCAAGATCATGCAGCAGTCTCTTGACACAGGGGTGGTACCGACAGACTGGAAAATTGCAAACGTAATACCGATCCACAAAAAGGGAAACAAAACTGAACCAGGTAACTACAGACCAGTAAGCCTGACTTCTATTATATGCAAACTTATGGAAACTATAATAAGATCCAAAATGGAAAATTACCTATATGGTAACAGGGTACTGGGAGACAGTCAACATGGTTTTAGGAAAGGGAGATCGTGCCTAACTAACTTGCTTGATTTTTTTGAGGATGCAACATCGATAATGGATAATTGCAAAGCATATGACATGGTTTATTTAGATTTCCAGAAAGCTTTTGACAAAGTCCCGCACAAAAGATTAATTCTCAAACTGAACGCAGCTGGGATTCAAGGAAACACATGTACATGGATTAGGGAGTGGTTAACATGTAGAAAACAGAAAGTACTGATTAGAGGAAAAACCTCAGAATGGAGTGTGGTAACCAGCGGTGTACCACAGGGATCAGTATTAGGTCCTCTGCTATTCCTAATCTACATTAATGATTTAGATTCTGGTATAGTAAGCAAACTTGTTAAATTTGCAGACGACACAAAAGTAGGAGGAGTGGCAAACACTGTTGCAGCAGCAAAGGTCATTCAAAATGATCTAGACAAGATTCAGAACTGGGCAGACACATGGCAAATGACATTTAATAGAGAAAAGTGTAAGGTACTGCACGCAGGAAATAAAAATGTACATTATAAATATCATATGGGAGATATTGAAATTGGAGAAGGAATCTATGAAAAAGACCTAGGAGTTTTTGTTGACTCAGAAATGTCTTCATCTAGGCAATGTGAGGAAGCTATAAAAAAGGCTAACAAGATGCTCGGATACATTGTGAAAAGTGTTGAATTTAAATCAAGGGAAGTAATGTTAAAACTGTACAATGCACTTGTAAGACCTCATCTTGAATATTGTGTGCAGTTCTGGTCACCTCGCTATAAAAAAGATATTGCTGCTCTAGAAAGAGTGCAAAGAAGAGCGACCAGAATTATTCCGGGCTTAAAAGGCATGTCATATGCAGACAGGCTAAAAGAATTGAATCTGTTCAGTCTTGAACAAAGAAGACTACGTGGCGACCTAATTCAAGCATTCAAAATTCTAAAAGGTATTGACAGTGTCGACCCAAGGGACTTTTTCAGCCTGAAAAAAGAAACAAGGACCAGGGGTCACAAATGGAGTTTAGAAAAAGGGGCATTCAGAACAGAAAATAGGAGACACTTTTTTACACAGAGAATTGTGAGGGTCTGGAATCAACTCCCCAGTAATGTTGTTGAAGCTGACACCCTGGGATCCTTCAAGAAGCTGCTTGATGAGATTTTGGGATCAATAAGCTACTAACAACCAAACGAGCAAGATGGGCCGAATGGCCTCCTCTCGTTTGTAAACTTTCTTATGTTCTTATGTTCTTAAATATGCAATAAATTGAAATCTGACCACAAAGCTAAAAAGAAAATGAATGTGGGGGAGTGCAGAGTTCTCTAAAACGATTCAGAACTGCACAATTCTGAGAAGGTGTTTTTTCCCATATAAATTTTCAGGCAATAGGATTTTAATCCATGTTGTTACAGTACTGTCAGGGTAGAATCGCCACCCTCGACACTTAAACAATTTAATCAACTTAATGAAGCAGTTCACCCTATTCACACTCACTTTGCATAGTGATTAAAATTTATTCGTGGTTTAGAGGGGAGTTTAAAAACCTGGCCTGTCTTAAGTGTCCTGGAATTAAGGGACCAGGTGGCAACCCTAATTACAGATCACCAAGGACTGGTGTCGAGAACCACTGGACTGAATCATTTTCACACCCACGTATCATTCATGGTGTTTGGTTTCCTGTTCTTATTTTAATTAGATGCAATGAGTGATGTATATTTTTCTTTACAGGGAAGCTTGCACAGGTGTTAATAACCAAATCAGTCTCTCTCCTACCTTTAGTCTCAGATTGATTATGCCAAAAGCCCTGGTGGGGAACAAAAACAAATGATACGTCGATGAGAGATTATTACATTGTTTACACCCTGTTCAGTCCTTTTAACATTTAACATAGGAAGGCAAGCGTTTGTGTGTGGGTTATAAGTGTGTGGGTTATAAGTGTGTGGGTTATAAGATGGGTTTACACTCTTGTTCCAGAACAACTGATACGATTCTGGTACAAAATATTCTGGAACAGCGCATGTACACTTGCATAAAACAGCAGGGCGTGGGCCTCTCAGGACAGAAGTGTGAGCGTGCGTACTTTGTAAGCCGAAGAGGCTGGTGACATTGTGCCATAATGACGACATCATTGAGCGGCATATTTTGAATATCTTCAATGAAAGCTACGGCACTGGTTGACCATTTGAAGAACTTTCGGAAAGATGAGCAACAATACAATTGCTACGAAGTGAGTGGTTGAAATAAATATATATGAATAAGATGCTCTTACTTAGATGGTTTGAGTGGAACATTTTGTTGTGTTCCCTCTTCTGATTCAAAAGCAGTACTGTGATGATGATGTAGGTAGGCGTGCAGTGCACCCTGGGGATTTTCTCCAATCTTCCCGGAATATATCATCTGCGTGTTTTCACTAGCAAAATGTTGTGGAATCATAACGCTTGTCCTCTAGTTGCGGAATATGAACTCAGCTTCTGAGAGGTTAAGAGCTCTGATTCAGGAACTTGCTCAGTAACGTTTACATGAGCAAAGTGTTCCGGAATAGTAACTCTTGTCCTCTCGCTGTGGAATATAAATGCTAGTGTAAACAGGGCTCTTGTGACACTCGCTCACGTCGCCCTCTTTTATTCTCCTATACCCCATCTTTTTGTTTGATCTCAGGGAATACACTGTCTGAGCATGTGAAGTACTCTGTTAGCTTAGGCACAGGGACATTATTACCAGTAATGCTAACAATGGTTTCGGAACAAAGTATTGCATAGTTTTATGGACACAGTAGCACATTGGTACCATATGGTACTGTCATGGATTACCTGTGTGGATTGGATTGGTTTATACACTACAGTGTAATACCATTGGTATAGTAAAATATGAAAGTGTTAGCACTGCTTTAAGAGTATGTTAATGGCTCATGCCATTGTGACTACTCCTGTAGAACCACTACCCTAGAAGGGTCATTGCAAGGGTCCCCTCAAACAGTGGGGGATTCTAATTGATGAACATTGTGAAATCGGCCAGATACAGATGATGGGACACCTACTATAGTGCCCGCTGATGCCTACGCGTTGTTCAAGAACAGACCTGGTAGAACCCTCTGATATTGGCCAATGATGCGTCCAACATTAGGCTGCAAAAATCTGATGTGAAGACTCGAGGAAGAAGACTACCCTAGAAATATGAAATTGGGTTCCCATCTTATATGAGCATGCACTATATCCCAGGCTACATGTAACAGGGTGAAATCTAGGTCTGAACCAGCAACCGTGCGCACCACAAGCGAGTGTCTTAATCACTATGCAAAAGAGCCAGGCTCACCTACATTCATGGTGATAAAGCTTTTCAACTCATCTCATTTCACTGACAGGACAGAATCTGTAACAGCAGTGAATCACAAGTTACATACACCTGCAAACCGAAGAGTCTACTGCTGATTAGATTAACAACTCTGTTGCATGTAGGAGTAGTTTAATAACTGTTTTAAGTATTGTTAGTTTCACAGACCTTATCTAAGATAACATTAAGAAGTCCAAGACTGGTGCTGTGAATCAACTGGTTAATTTGAATTAATTTCTCTGAGAGAAAATAGGACAGACTTTGTATTTCAAATGTGGATCTACTTCCTCTTATCTGAAAAGTATTACAATGGAGGTTAAGACCTTCACTCTTTAATTTCCAGTTGAATATTTTAAAGTTTCACCTAAGATCACTACACAGTGCTAATTACTGTAGCAATTTTACCAGTCCTTTTTTGTAATTTTTGAAGTCTACAATATATCAGGTAACTTCAAAGTCTCCTATCTTTTAGTGAACTTCTTTTGCAAAGAATAACCCTGTTTAATCCTTCATGCTTCTCAAGCTCTGTAATGCTATTCAACGAGACACTCCCAAAGTAATATATTTTCTGGATCATTAACCCTTTCATTCCTTATCTTGGCTCCGTATGTTAACACATGCCGTCGGGAGTCACGTGGGAACCTCACAGGACTCCTGGGTTGTAGAAATATATGTAAAAATGTTACTATTATTTCTGTCTTGTTCTCATGTATAGTCAATACAGTAGTTTTTTTTCTTCAGCTCAGGACTGAAAGGGTTAAATCAACAGTAATGCATCATGTGTTATAGCAACCAGCCAATTTCTCTCACAATTTTGCAAAGCCATGTGTTGTGTTAAGCTGCTCCAGAGTGCTCCTTCTATAAGTATAGAAAACCTAATTGTTAAACTTTACCAAATAATGGGGGGAATACGCATACTCCCTGATTCTATTGCTGGCTTCATACATATCATTGGAAAAATAGACTTTACAAGGAGTACATTCAATGAAACGATTCAACCCTGCTTCAGGAAGCAAGTTATTTCTGAGCTTTCAAGGAAACTTCCAGACAAAGGACATGATTGACACAAATACCACACCCCTGTGGTAGCAGTAGAGAAGTCCTTAATTGACAACACTGACATTTTGTCTGAATTATGTTAAAGAATATGTAGCTTCAAATGTATTTTAATTGATTCCTTTATATTTGTATTACCTTTGTCGGGTGAATGCAAAGATTCTGAGCGGTTTGGAGTTCTGATGCTCCTGTATTGACTTCTCATGATGTTTATATATATATATATATATATATATATATATATATATATATATATATATATATATATATATATATATATATATATCTATATCTGGCTCTGAGCTTGCTTTTAACTTACCTGGAAAATCCGAACTGCCAGCACAGAGCACAGTTTCTCACTCCATTCAAGTAAAGATATGGCTCTCCCTTGTCTTATGTGAACAAATATATAATCTACAGCTATGGCCAAAAAGTTTTGCATCATCCTACAGAATTAAACAAATGTAGCTGTATAAAGTCAAATGAAGCCTGCTGAATAATGTTACTTTAACATATTGAATTACATATCGATTTGTATTTCATATATACAAAAAACTGACAAGAAGGTGATGAGTGATACTCCGATCAGGGCAGACTAGCTCTGAAGCTGGAGGGGTTGTCAGAGTGTATATGTTCCGGGGGAGGCTGCCTCTGCACTTTAAGATGCCTGAAGAATGCAACATGTTGGTTCATTAGATGTCAATAAAGGTGTGCAAAAGCAGTTGAGTGCATCTCTTGCCTGTGTGATACATATTTTCCTGTGTGACACATACTTGCCTGTGTGATACATACTTGCCATGTGATACATACTTGCCTGTGTGACACATACTTGCCTGTGTGACAGGCTTAGAACAGCTCAGCTGCTGCTCATTTTTCTTCCAAGTTTGTGGTCATCTCAGGAAATTATAATGGGGTCCATTTTAATGATTTAAACTGGATTTTAAAACCACCGCCTTAAAACATGTACATTGCACTTAGTAAATCCATGTGTACTTACACATAATTACAATGTTATTAAGCATACCCCTAATATTATGCATATAACCCTAATTTGATGCAATTGTGTACTTCTATATTGTGCAAAAAGATTCACACATTAAGTACATTGTTCTATGCATAATAACATTGTAATTATGTGTAAGTACACATGGATTTACTAAGTAACTACTAACACAGTAATTAGAGGCACTTAATGTAAAGTGTAGCCATTTATTATGTATTATTTAATAATGTTGACATATAGCACCCCAGTAGAAAAATACCAGCAGGCTTAGCTGTTACAAGGCAGCAGTGTTTAAATCTGCTACTGTCATTAAAACAGATCCCTTCTCTATCTGAGCTCTGTTGGAATAAAGCTTTAATATGGAACATGTGTGTGCTAAAAAAAATCTCATAAGATGGGTAATAAAAGCAATATTCAAGTGTGATGGAGAACACGTTTCCAAGGAGACTCAGAGACCAGAAACATTTACATAAATGCGCCCACATGCATTTATTTACATTTCCAAATCCCAACAATATAAAAACAACAAACTGCAAAACCAGCACCGTTCCTACACCATGACTGCTCTACTAACACCCGTGATCACTCTTTAAATACATCTGTGTGCTGGAGCATGAATGAATCATTTCATTGTTTACTCAACTGACGGCTCCAGCCACATCCCCACGTGTTTTTTTGCAGGGAGGATTTTAACCTCCTCCCTGCCCCTCACCCACACACACCTGTGCACCTGCGCCCTGCCACGCTGCCACATCAAGTAAAATAAATACCAGCTATATTTACAATAATTCAATTTTTTTTTTTTGTTATGTGAAATCGTTTGGTGTTTATTCAAAACATCTCAACCACTTATCATCTGGGACGGTGTCTGAAGGGGCTTGTCGTCTTTGATGGGTGCATCCTCCTCACAAAGCATCTCTGGGGGCAGAGTGATCTCCTGGGTGCCAGCAATGCGCTTTCTGATCTCCTCGGTCCTGCTGTCAGCCTTGTGTGTCACGAGGATCAATCACTGAACAAGGAACTGACATGTTAGATTTGGATTCTTGTTTTTGATGGATCACTGTTTGTAATACATGCTTGCTGCAAGGGTGCTGTTAGATATGATAGCTGCTTGAGTATTGCACAGTTTATGAGCAGTGGGGTTCTATAACAATTCATTCTTTACAGAGTATAACATTGTCCTCACTTATGGTATCTTGTTGAAGCTGACACCCTGGGATCCTTCAAGAAGCTGCTTGATGGGATTCTGGGATCAACAAGCTACTGACAACCAAATGAGCAAGATGGGTTCAATGGCCTCCACTCATTTGTAAAATTTCTTATGTTCTTATCTAGAGCCAGGAGACAGTTTGAATACTACCTAGTGTAATTCATATTGTATTAGTGGAAACAACTGTGAACACACTTGTGTGTATTCATTTAAACACAATATTAATATACTAGTATAGTATGCTGTACTATTGATATAAATGCAGGGCTGGTGCAAGAGTGTGACGTAGAATAAAATAAATAAATTCAACCTCAGTTTATTTAGCTGCACAGGTTTATGTTTCATGATTTCAACTCTTAGCTCTTTGGTACAAAAGTCAGACCAAGTAGCTGGATCATAAAAATCACATAAAGGTGATTGACTGGGTACCGGGTTTACAATGTGTGATTCAGTACCTTGTATTTGCTGCTGTTGTGCATTTCCAATCAGATGTCTCTGATTCACGTCTCGCCTCTGGCTCAACCATTTATTTTTTGTGCGAGGAGGAGGTTGGCACTTCCATCTGCTGTTGTCGGCCCACTTTCAAACCATTTATTGTACACTTTTTTTTTTTTTTTTGCATTTTCTGCTTCTTTTTGGGAAATTCCTACCGTCTTTTCTGCTTTTTTGCTTTGAACAACCTGACTTGTTTTGATGGCATATTCAATATACCTTACATTATGTACTTATTACCACAATTGTGGAAAAGTTAGCTTACTTCCACCAAGATTTTTTTTTTGTTTTTGTTTACCAGGCAAGTCTATTGTGGAAAATTAGGGTGTGATGTAGGAGTTCCCACAGAGAATTAAAGTTGGCTGATAGGCCTGTGTGTTTATTTCTTTCAGAAGTATTTGTAGTTATATACCTTGTTAGTAAACTTATCATCTTTTTAACAGCAGCTGTGAAAGAACACCCCCCCTCTGATTAGCTCTTATTTGATAAGATGTGTTTATTTTTTATTTTTTTATTTTTTAACAGTTTTTCGATAGTGGACTTTGCCATACCAATTTTTTTTTTTTTTTTTCAAAGATATTCTAGAATCTCTTTAGAAACAAAACCCGGGGAGGCTCCGACCCGGGCCCACGTCATCCGTAGGGAACGGTGGGGGTGGGGGGTGGGTGGTGTGGGGTGGGTGGGGTGGGGAGGAGACTACGCCGGCCTTGGATGTATAAATTAGATCATTAACTATTTATACTCAAGAGTAATTAACAAGGTGATCCTAGACTCAGTGAGCTAATGGGATTAATAGGTTATTGTAGTGTAACAGGTATGATTATGAAAAATTAAATGCTTCTTTTTGTCGTGTACAGTATGTCATTAACAGTGGTTGGATAAGAAAAAATAAACACCTTCATTTGAGAAAGAAAAAAGCTTCTTAATGTAAAATGTCCCATTATGGGAAGTCTATGCAGGATTCCTGATTATATCTTTTAGGAGATATGAAAGGCCATTCAGAATGCCCTTAATTTAAGTGTATACTGTAAATTGATTATACAAGCTAAGATGGAAAATGCAGTGAAGTATTGATATGTTTTCAGCGTTTACAGCTGCGGATGGATTCATTATGATAACATTATCATGCTTGTAACTGTTTTCCATCTATTATTAAAACATGATGTGACTTGCATCCCTCTTGATAGCGTCATTTTCTTTTTTCTTTCTCCTGCAGCCTGAGAAAATCAGTCTCATCCTGCAGTCTTCTGTTGTCAGATCTACTGCATGGACATGTCATGTGAATTTGACAAATAGCCTGTGCAAGTTGGATTCCTAATATATATCCAGGAGTTCATGTAAGCAAAAAGGTACATAATCTTATAATTAAGGAAGGGGGATAGCATTTTTGTTTCTAGACCTTGAATTGCATGCTGACTTCTATTATCTGTAAAGTTATGGAAACTATAATAAGATCCAAAATGGAAAATTACCTATATGGTAACAGTATCCTGGGAGACAGTCAGCATGGTTTTAGGAAATGCAGATCGTGTCTAACTAACCTGCTTGATTTTTAAGTATGCAACATCGACAATGGATAATTGCAAAGCATATCACATGATTTATTTAGATTCCAGAAAGCTGTAGACAGAGTCCTTCATAAAAGATTAATTCTCAAACTGAACACAGTAGGGATTAAAGGAAATGCATACACATTGATTAGGGAATGGTTAACATGTAGTAGAAAACAGAAAGTATTGATTAGCGGAGAAACCTCAAAATGGAGCAAGGTAACCAGTCGAGTACCACAGGGATCAGTATTAGGTCCTCTGCTCTTCCTAATCTGCATTAATGACTTAGATTCTGGTATGGTAAGCAAAGTTGTTAAATTTGCAGATGACACAAAAATAGAAGTGGCAAACACTTTTGCAGCAGCAAAGGTCATTCAAAATGATCTAGACAGCATTCAGAATTGGGCAGTCACATGGCAAATGACATTTAATATTGAAAAGTGTAAGGTACTGCACTCTGGCGATAAAAATGCACATTATAAATACCATATGGGATATACTGAAATTAAAGAAGGAATCTATGAAAAAGATCTAGGAGTTTATGTTGACTCTGAAATGTCTTCATCTAGACAATGTGGGGAAGCTATAAGAAAGGCCAACAAAATCCTTAGATATATAGTGAAAAGTGTTGAATTTAAATCAAGGAAAGTAATGCTAGAACTTTACAATGTATTAGTAAGACCTCATCTAGAATATTGTGTTTAGTTCTGGTCACCTTGCTACAAAAAGGATAGTACTGCTCTAAAAAGAGTGCAAAGAAAAGTGACCAGAATTATTTCGGGTTTAAAAGGCATGTCATATGCAGACAGGCTAAAATAATTTAATCTATTCAGTCTTGAACAAAGAAGACTACCCGGCGACCTAATTCAAGCATTCAAAATTCTAAAAGGTATTGACAACGTCAACCGAGGGGACTTTTTGACCTGAAAAAAGAAACAAGGACCAGGGGTCACAAATGGAGATTAGATAAAGGAGCACTCAGAACAGAAAATAGGAGGCACTTTTTTACACAGAGAATTGTGGGAGTCTGGAACAACCTCCCCAGTAATGTTGAAGCTGACATCCCGGGATCCTTCAAGAAACTGCTTGAAGAGATTCTTGGATCAATAAGCTACTAACAACCAAACGAGCAAGATGGGCCGAATGGCCTCCTCTCGTTTGTAAATGTTTTTATGTTCTTATGCTGACCTTTGCCAAGCCATGTTTTAACATAATCTTTAGGTTGGAAAAATGCCAGCGACGGACGACTAATCTGATGAACAGGAGCATCAAGCGTTAGTTTCTTCTTGCCATTTTGACTTTGGGTTATGAAAAGAAACTAGTCATTTTCTTACTCATAGATGTTTCATCCTAAAGTATATCGTTACACTTTTGTCATTCAATTCATGAAACAGGAAAGCGGTTTCTTTATTGCACATGTCAGTGATGTCATTCAATTCATGAAACAGGAAAGCGGTTTCTTTATTGCACATGTCAGTGATGTCATTCAATTCATGAAGCAGGAAAGCGGTTTCTTTACTGCACATGTCAGTGATGTTATTCAATTCATGAAACAGGAAAGCGGTTTCTTTATTGCACATGTCAGTGATGTTATTCAATTCATGAAACAGGAAAGCGGTTTCTTTATTGCACATGTCAGTGATGTCATTCAATTCATGAAACAGGAAAGCGGTTTCTTTACTGCACGTCAGTGATGTCATTCAATTCATGAAGCAGGAAAGCGGTTTCTTTACTGCACATGTCAGTGATGTCATTCAATTCATGAAACAGGAAAGCGGTTTCTTTATTGCACATGTCAGTGATGTCATTCAATTCATGAAACAGGAAAGCGGTTTCTTTACTGCACGTCAGTGATGTCATTCAATTCATGAAACAGGAAAGCGGTTTGTTTATTGCACATGTCAGTGATGTCATTCAATTCATGAAACAGTAAAGCGGTTTCTTTATTGCACATGTCAGTGATGTCATTCAATTCATGAAACAGGAAAGCGGTTTCTTTATTGCACATGTCAGTGATGTCATTCAATTCATGAAACAGGAAAGCGGTTTCTTTATTGCACATGTCAGTGATGTCATTCAATTCATGAAGCAGGAAAGCGGTTTCTTTATTGCACATGTCAGTGATGTCATTCAATTCATGAAACAGGAAAGCGGTTTCTTTATTGCACATGTCAGTGATGTCATTCAATTCATGAAACAGGAAAGCGGTTTCTTTACTGCACGTCAGTGATGTCATTCAATTCATGAAGCAGGAAAGCGGTTTCTTTACTGCACATGTCAGTGATGTCATTCAATTCATGAAACAGGAAAGCGGTTTCTTTATTGCACATGTCAGTGATGTCATTCAATTCATGAAACAGGAAAGCGGTTTCTTTATTGCACATGTCAGTGATGTCATTCAATTCATGAAACAGTAAAGCGGTTTCTTTATTGCACATGTCAGTGATGTTATTCAATTCATGAAACAGGAAAGCGGTTTCTTTATTGCACATGTCAGTGATGTCATTCAATTCATGAAGCAGGAAAGCGGTTTCTCTATTGTACATGTCAGTGATGTCATTCAATTCATGAAGCAGGAAAGCGGTTTCTTTATTGCACATGTCAGTGATGTTATTCAATTCATGAAACAGGAAAGCGGTTTCTTTATTGCACATGTCAGTGATGTCATTCAATTCATGAAGCAGGAAAGCGGTTTCTTTATTGCACATGTCAGTGATGTCATTCAATTCATGAAACAGGAAAGCGGTTTCTTTACTGCACATGTCAGTGATGTCATTCAATTCATGAAACAGGAAAGCGGTTTCTTTATTGCACATGTCAGTGATGTCATTCAATTCATGAAACAGGAAAGCGGTTTCTTTATTGCACATGTCAGTGATGTCATTCAATTCATGAGACAGGAAAGCGGTTTCTTTATTGCACATGTCAGTGATGTCATTCAATTCATGAAACAGTAAAGCGGTTTCTTTATTGCACATGTCAGTGATGTCATTCAATTCATGAAACAGGAAAGCGGTTTCTTTATTGCACATGTCAGTGATGTCATTCAATTCATGAAACAGGAAAGCGGTTTCTTTATTGCACATGTCAGTGATGTCATTCAATTCATGAAGCAGGAAAGCGGTTTCTTTACTGCACATGTCAGTGATGTCATTCAATTCATGAAACAGGAAAGCGGTTTCTTTATTGCACATGTCAGTGATGTCATTCAATTCATGAAACAGGAAAGCGGTTTCTTTATTGCACATGTCAGTGATGTCATTCAATTCATGAAACAGGAAAGCGGTTTCTTTATTGCACATGTCAGTGATGTCATTCAATTCATGAAACAGGAAAGCGGTTTCTTTATTGCACATGTCAGTGATGTTATTCAATTCATGAAACAGGAAAGCGGTTTCTTTATTGCACATGTCAGTGATGTCATTCAATTCATGAAGCAGGAAAGCGGTTTCTTTATTGCACATGTCAGTGATGTCATTCAATTCATGAAACAGGAAAGCGGTTTCTTTATTGCACATGTCAGTGATGTATTCAATTCTTGCTAAACTCCTGCAGAATCTCCAGATTGATTAATTTACTGCTAATCTGGAATTGGTCACATGTATAAAAACCAGCAGCTTTGGCTGAACAGGGTTAGTGTGTTCTGAGGCGAAGCAAGAAAAAGAATAAATCTAGAAAGCAATTGCTACCCGTGCTGGTTTTATACCAGCACGATACTTGTCTGTATTGTTTGTCTGTTTTGGCCACCGTGCTGTTTTGTTTAAGTGTTTTGTTTTGTTTTGTTTGTTATATCTATTTACTTTGAAATAAATCTGTGTGGCAGTGCATTCAACCCCAGTTTCCTGCATTTCCTGGTCTGACGTCACCAGCAAGCCATCTTGCCACACAGGGTTACAAACATATAGCGCGACACATCCCCGCGTGTGGCTAAAACTGTTTAAATAGCGTACCTGTATTTTTATTTAAATTGTTACCATCCTGACAACTTTTTACACTTACAACTTTAAAGTCTGTTTCAATGCTCTTTTCAAAATGGCTGCTCTAGTGCACTGACAGCGTCAGGATTATTGCCCACATTGTCAAACAGGTAACACAGCAATAACAATCCATGATGCGGTACAGAACTGAAAAGCCAGAGCACTTGTTAAGTTTTGTTTATTTTTTTTAATCACTCTTCCTGCAGTGATTTGAGGACAGATCTCAAACCCCAGTGCACTACAGCATTTTGAAAAGAGTTTTTAAAGTTATAAATGTAAAAAGTTGTCAGGATGTTAACAATAAAAAGAAAAATGACAGGTACTTTAAACAGTTGTAGTAACACGTGGGGATGTATAATGCTATATATTATGCTACTTTCTTTAAGCATAATACAAATGTCTGGAAATCTTACGCCACTTGGATTAAGGAGCAAATTTCCTGAAACATAAATAGAATTTCAATAAAAAGCTAAATTGTTTCAAGATGTTTGGGGAGGAAAATGTTCTATTTAATTAGAAAGAAAGTTCTCAGAGTCCCCCGATGAATTCATATTTTATTTTACTTGAACACATTAACAATCTTTGTTTTGGGTGTGGGTTGTGCAAATGATACCAGTCAGTAAAAACTGAACCACACACAAAAGACTGTAACTGTGATCTAGGGTCAAATCCACACTGTTGCACTAGTTTTATTAACTAACTGCTATAAATTGGGGGTAAAAGAAGCCACTGTCCTGTGTCTAATTGCCTTGTGTTAAGTATTTCTGGTGTAAAGCTATTTATCCAATAATAATGCTAAAATATGATCCTTTGATTTTCTGTCTAAACAAACTGCTGAGCTGTGCTGGCAGTTTATTCTGTTCACAATGTAGCCGGTATCAGAGTTAACCCTTCGTAGGGATGCACACACATACATTCCTTATGAACAGTCTTACCTTGAAAACGTTTCTGTGTGTTGTGTTTTGGTTGTCTCTTGTTTTACATACCAAAGAGACCCAACAGACTGTAAGGAAACAATTCTAGCAATAAAACTGGAAATGCAAATGAAACAGCCGCCCCATTGATGTTTGCATCTCCAGCAGCATAAGAACATAAGAAAGGTTACAAACGAGAGGAGGCCATTCGGACCATCTTGCTCGTTTGGTTGTTAGTAGCTTATTCATCCGAGAATTTCATCAAGCAGCTTCTTGAAGGATCCCAGGGTGTCAGCTTCAACAACATTACTGGGGAGTTGGTTGCAGACTCCCACAATTCTCTAAAAAAGTGCCTCCTATTTTCTGTTCTGAATGCACCTTTATCTAATCTTCATTTGTGACCCCTGATCCTTGTTTCTTTTTTCAGGTTGACAAAGTCCCCTGGGTCGGCATTGTCAATACCTTTTATAATTCTGAATGCCTGAATCAGATCACTGCATAGTCTTCTTTGTTCAAGACTGAATAGATTCAGTTATTTTAGTCTGTCTGCATACAACACGCCTTTTAAACCAGGAATAATTCTCTCTTGTTTGCTCTCTTTTTAGAGCAGCAACACCCTTTTTGTAGCAAGGTGACCAGAACTGAAAACAATATTCTAGATGAGGTCTTACTAATGCATTGTGCTGTTTTAACATTACTTTCTTTGACTTAAATTCAACACTTTTCACTATATATACGAGTATTTTGTTGCCCTTTTTTTTTATAGCTTCACCACATTGTCTAGATGAAGACATTTCTTAGTCAACATAAACTAAATCTTTTTCATAGAGTCCTTCTTCAATTTCAGTATATCCCATATGGTATTTATAATGTACATTTTTATTGCCTGAGTACAGTACTTTACACTTTAATCATTTGCCATGTGTCTGCCCAGTTCTGAATGCTGTCTAGATCATTTTGAATGACCTTTGCTACTGCAATGGTGTTTGCCACTCCTCCTATTTTTTGCAAATTTAACAAGTTTGCTTAGTATACCAGAATCTAAATCATTAATATAGACTAGGAAGAGCAGAGGACCGAATATTGATCCCTGTACTACTCCACTGGTTACCTGGCTCCATTTTGAGGCTTCTCTGTGACACTGGCACTATAAAGTGATTGAAGAGAAGAACGGGATTTCATAAATATCACCTCTTGTGAACTTCCATTAATTATATAGCGTAGATTACACATGTGCAATTTTCAAAGAAACACAAATATGCGTTTTTATTTCTAAACACTATATAATGGTGTTTTCAGATAGTGTTACCCTATCTTGGTCATTTCACAGGGAGGGTGTAATAGACCTTACCTCTTCAACAGTTTATTTCCTGTCATTAACCGAACAGCGGCTCCCACTATTACTGACTCAGACACGGCGGAGGTGAAATGACCAGGGAAATGTAAGTGTAACAGATTTCATAGAGTGTAAACTGAGAGCTTTCTGATTTACTCGCAGTACCAGAGATCGTGTTTTACAATGGGAATTAACCCTAGCTAGTAGAAGTAATGATTTTGTTCGCTACAGTTTAAATCGTCGGGGCACAGGTGTTTCTGTGTTGCTGAGGTCACTGGAAAAACGGTCTGGGGCCAGATCAGTAATACAAAATAATTGGTCCCACAATTCAAGTACCAAATCCTCAACATTCATGTTACCAGTCATTGATCAATGATCCTTTACTAAGTCATAAGTACAGTCAATAATATTAAATAATAATAATAATGGTATATGCTTGAATAAACTGTGTTTGTAAACACAATCAAAAAATACTCTACATACACACAGGTATATTATTAATACTGCGAGACCGAGGTTACGGACAATTAGCGCCCTCTTCTGGCTCTAACCAGAGCTTTTTTCCCATTGGGATCACGTGTGTCTGACAGAGGCAGAAGCAGCAACGGCGAGTCTCTCCGCACTGACAGCCAGATTTCCACTCGCTTTCCAGAGCCCGTTTGCACAGAGACACACGGCCATGGCGGGGCTTTACTGAGGGAGAACAGAATAGCAACGCCGTTTGTTCATACCCGCTGCTTCGCCCGCTAGCTTATGTGTTGCTGCTTCGCTGCGGAAAAAGGACTGCATTAAGGACTTGGATAAAAAAAAAAAAAAAACACCCCAAAAAAGCAATAGAGGCTTAGTAAAGCAGAAAGAATGGCCGACCGTGATAGCCTACCGCTTCCTCTGGAGGTGAGAGCCAGACTCGCCGAGCTGGAGCTGGAATTATCCGAAGGTAAACGATTTGATCTGGAATTAATCTTCTCTTGCCCTTTCCTTTTCCCGCTATTTAATTGTCACCCCGCACGGCTGTTGAAACCAATCTAGTTGCAATCTGCATGATTTTTTTTTTCTGTGTATAAAAGAATGTAACAACTAAACGCGAAAGGAATGGACGATGTATCCAATTCGGGTGCATCATGCTTGCATCCAAGACGGCAGTCTGTAGAATACTGTTATTAAATTATATTTGGATATGCATTTTTCTTTGACCTTGGAATTGCAGTATTAAGACGTTCTGCTTCCCTACACTGGAATTCACTTCCAGACCAACTGCTTCTTGCAATCATACATTGATGATGGAATTGCTGTGGTAACAGGATAATGTTACAATTTGCATTTGTGAGCCCTAATATGTCGTTTTGTGACCCTATCTATTTAGTTTTATGTTTGAATGTGTATATAATATATCCTTATGCATTGATATTGTCATATTTACAGCATACCCGTTTCTATAATTTGAATGCCGGATTGGCCGCGCTTATCCTTGGAGCGTTTTATTATATAAACGCAGCAGTGTGAATTTGATATGGCTTTTTTGTGAGGATAGAGATAAGAAAAAAAAAAAAAACCCGGCCTTTTCTCTACACTGTTGCTATTGCTTATTTTAACACAATCTTCACAGATATACCACTGCAAGTTGTTTCTTCATGGTGTCTTCTATTATGTGGGGGCGTGAGGAATTATCCGCTGCTTGTGGGTTGAATGAAGTGAGCCATTTATGGAGAAAAAGTGTCCATTTGTTGCTCTGTTATTCAAATCCATTTGGAATATGGCATTGCCTCTGTATTGATACCGCTCCTTAGCGTTTACATTACAGTGAAGGGAATGTGCCATTTGTATTTAATTATTTAAAAATACATTATTATGCATTCTGGAATGGAAATACACTAGTTCTCCCGGCTGGAGAACATTTCTATATAAGGCTGATTCTGTTTACAAAATGGGTTTCAAATTGTATTAGATTAAAACATACACAAAGTGCATGACGTTTAGCACGTTCTTAAGACGTGCCATTGATTTATATCATGCGTCTATTTTCATTTTTGTTTTTGTCAAAACAGTTGAGTTTTCAAATGTTGTTTGTGATAATATGACAGCTCTGACTCTTGGCGGTTTTATTTATTTATTGGAGGTGGGGGCGGTTATGGTATCTGATTGTACAGCGTGTTGCAATATAAACTGCTGAGAGGGATTGTGATATCTGACACTTGTTTATGGTTATCATCCTATTGGAATGCTGTTTAAAACACTGTTTTATTCAAACAATCCCAAGCAAGAAGTCATGCGCCCTTGTGATGAAAATCTGAACTTGATTCGGGACCGCTTGTTGTCTTTGGTAACGGTCTCCGAGGCGCATTGCAGGAAAGGGCACAGTGTTTCCAACGCCTGGATGAGTGCGTTCATTTGTATTGCAGTTTTATAACGTCGCTTTTATGGGAGACCAGGAGGCTTAACCGTTTCAGTGCTGGATTTTTTGATTTCATTTATGTTGAGTTGTATAATACATGTATTGAGTTTGTTTTCACGAGTGTGCTAAACAAAACCACCAAGAAAATAACTTTTCAGTGGAATTGTTGGTGATATAATAATTTTGATATTTCTGGGTTACCACGAAGACTGAACTGTACATTTTTATGAAACAGTACACATCTGTAGTAGTACAGTTGATTAGGAATACCATTCACAAATACAATTAATGTAATATTATGTTATATATGTGTTGTTGTTAGTAACATACTGTAGTGCTTTGCACCCTTTTATTAACATAACCGTGTTCAATTGGACAGGGTCGTTTTGATTTTCTCGTTCTCTCAAGAGCGCGTCAGTTTAAACCCGTAAAGATTATGCGCCATTACAGCATTAGGATTTTGAATTACGTGGTTGTTTAATTAACCTTTACAGTTGGGTTCAATTTCACACATTATCACCAGCATTGAATGTGGTGAGTTTATGTCCTGATAACAAACATAGGTAAGTCTTGTAAAACGATCCTGGTAATAAAATTAACTCTTTAAAATTACAATCCCGGATGTGTGTTTTTAAGCTTGTTTGTCTTGTGATAATTCCAGATTGTATTGGGTGTTAAAATCAATCAGTATGTAATTTACTCTAAAACCAGGTTTAACCATTAAGGGGTGGCTAGAGACAGGTGCTGTTGAAAGTACAGTTTCTTGATTATTCTCCACTGGATAAACATTCAGATCAACAGTACATGTTGTGTGTAAGTATACCTGAGCAAGCTGCTACCAGGTCTTGTAGTATGGTTGCTAAGCACCAGGTAGTCTCATGAGTGAGACAGTGGAAGCCATCCTGAATCAAAAGTACAGTTCATTTGGTATTAGGGAAGATATTACTTAAGTTGTTGATTCTTCAGACAGTTCTGCTTTCTGCTAGCCACTGTAAATGGCTTCATGGTTCACCAGGGGGATTTCTGCTGTATGGATGAGTAGCAGCACACAATCACAGACATCAGCCGAGCCAGCTTGTTTGACAAGCTTGCAAAACACTGCTTCCTTTATTGTGTGCTTTTTTAAAATGCTAACGCTCACACACGTCAGCCCTATGCCGTAGCACAGAGATGGAAATAAGACTGTCATTGCGTAGCAGTAACTCAGCCATTAGTGTTTGACTTTGTTTAAATAGTGTCAGTTGTTACTAAGCTCCTTGTAAAATCTGGAGTGGCTCTAACTGCAAAGCATTGAGAGGTTATTTCCATTCCTGTTAGAAGAAAAAAAAGCTTGCCTTTCTATTCAGACAGACAAAGCACTGATTTAAAAAATGAAGAATAAAATTTAAATGCTTGGTGGTCCAATGGCTAAAGAAAAGGGCTTGATAACAGGAGGTTCCCGATTCAACCAGTGAGTCAGTGTGTGTGACCCTGAGCAAGACACTTAACCTCCTTGTGCTCTGTTCTTTGGATGAGACGTAAAACCGAAGATCTATTGTAAGTGGCTGCAGCCATTGATAATGCATAGCTCACCCCTAGTCTCTAAGTCTTTGGATAAAGTATCTGGTAAATGAATAATGCATGATGATGATGATAATAATGAATAATGGTCAGTACTGTGAGTGTAAAGGTCATGACTGTCTTGCAGTAGTGTGGAACACGCCTTCTGTTTTGCTACAGGCTGTTCTTTACCTCCTTTACCGGATCAGTAATGACTGACGAAGGACTGACCTGCTGAACAGCACTGCTTCAGTACATCACTCTTGTACTGCTGTTTAAATGTTCAACTTAAATGAAACTCGTCTAGCTGCATTTTAAGATATATACCAGTGTGAGAACATGAATTCACTAAACAGATTTCCTGATTCCATATTTCCAGATCTAGTTAATTTATCTTTAATGCATCAAGTCCTTTCTTTATTATCAGTCATTAACAAAGAAATAAAATGCATACCGGCACTGATCTTATAGCCAGCTGTGTTTTCTTATTTTTTTATTTTAGCGATCAAATGAATCTTGTAGGCATTGGGTTAACATTTTAAAAGTGATCACAAACCTGGCCCTGTATTTGTCATCTTGATTTTTAAAGGCTAAATCTTCAAAATGTTTATTTTCCTTTTGATCATTAGAAACAGCTTTTACTTGTTAACTTGAAAAAAATAAGTACTTGTTGGATATGCAGTTCCATCTCCAATTTTAAAACTGCTGCCATTATGCAGCATTTTTTATTTTCTCTGGCGGACTACAACTGATATGGAGCCATGCCTGATCGAGGCACTCAGACTTGGCTCTCCTTAGGGTTCTGGGCAGACTGGCAGTGCACAGAATCCAACTTGGTCACAAGATACAGAGGTTTCAGATCACTTGGGTGTTGAGGCTCTGCAGTGTATTTGTTATTGTCTAAATCGTAATGGCATGTTCCATTGTCATCATCCTATAGTGGATGCCCCCTCTAAGCTAACAGGTCTTTTGAATCTTGAATGTTTCACTGTAATAATGTCTTCATTTCTAGCATACTAACGCAATCTAGTCCTCCCACGCCCTGCTGTAAAAACTCTTTACCTAGAATGTAATCCACACTGCATTGCATGTCGATGCTAAATGCACGGGAGAGTCACTCTATTTTAAAATAGAAATTGTACAGGGACAGGCATTCGAATAGCTGAGCAAACACTGCTTAAACTGGATTCAGTGACAAAAGTAGCACACCAACTCTGCAATAAACATATTTGTGTAACAGAATTTCTAAATGGCTGCATTAAAAAGATATCAAGCAAAGGAAACCATAAATGTTTGAAATCAAAAATGAAATTAAAATAATTTACCAGCCTCATAAGAACATAAGAAAGGTTACAAACGAGAAGAGGCCATTCAGCCCATCTTGCTCGTTTGCTTGTTAATAGGTTATTGATCCCAGAATCTCATCAAGCAGCTTCTTGAAGGATCCCAAGGTGTCAGCTTCAGCAACATTATCGGGGAGTTGGTTCCAGGCTCCGACAATTCTCTGTGTAAAAAAGTGCCTCCTATTTTCTGTTCTGAATGCCCCTTCATCTAATCTCCATTTGTGACCCCCTGGTCCTTGTTTCTTTTTTCAGGTCAGAGTCCCCCGGATCTCATTAGGCCACGTTACTTTTCTTGCTTTTCTTGATCTGTTTCTCGTTAAATAAACGTGGACATGGTGCCTTTTTGTGTTTACATGTAAAGCCTCCCATTTCCTTTTGGAACGCCTACTTTTCCCCGAGTGCTATGCAAAAGAAGGGGGGGGGGTGTGGTCAGATTTAAATTAGCCATGCTGACAGCCCACTTAGGTTCTGGTGCTGTTAACTGTGAAAGTCCCCAAAATACTCTTTTGCAGTAGCAGAGAAAGAAATAATCCATGTGCTTGACATAATGGTTATTAAAGATGTGATTTGCTAATGGATAGTGCCTGCTTTCGTAATACTGTGTTTTAGTGTTGTCGCCCACACTGCTTATCAACCATCATCTGTCTGTGTGTGTGTGTGTGTGTGCCCAGTTTATTAATAATAAACTGGGCCAAATCCGAGTGGTCATTGAACAGGGGTTTGGGCTATTGCAAGGGAGGGGGCAGATACTACTGAAGCGTACTGAAGTGAACCACAAACTTGTTCCCAAAATCATTACATCCTGCACAGTCTGTGCCAGGACCAGAAGGAGATGCTCAGGCAGGCAGAGGAACAGCTACCTCAGCCTCCAGCAAGAATTGCACAACAGCGATATGAAGAGGGTCCTGCTACTAGTGATGCACAGCTATCTTTATTTTTGTAACCCGACAGTGTACTTTTATTTTGTATCACATTTTTGTTTCATTAGCCTGTTTTGTATCTCTTTATACCAAATATAACATCTATAACATTTGCTCTGTACTTGTGTGACTGCTTTTGCTTAATAAAGAATTGGGATATTGAGTAGTATTGTTGATTCCCAAGAAATAAGTCGCGGAAATGCCACACCACATTTTATTTTGAGAGTGGGTTAAACCATGTTCGTGTTGTGCATTGTATCAAGCTGCCTCATCATATCCCTCTTCTTCCCTTATGGATATTAACACCCGAGTCTCTTCATTGCTCCATCGGACATAAGTGGAGGATGAACACGGGGTTTGCTCAGACATAAGTAACTAGGAGAAATTGCATGGGCGTATAGTTTTACACATTTAAGCATAGTACTTTACAATAAAGACGTTTTGACAGTTGTTTGGAAAGCTATTTGGAAGTGTATTCCGAAGTACTGTATAGTAGCTGTAACCACCTGAATTCACAAGCCCACGATGCAGTTTATCAAACATTTTTAGTAATAGTTTTAAACAGAAGCTTGGTAAATACAATGTGTGATACTTTACAAACACGTTTAGATCTGTGTATGGTTAGCATTATACAATGTTCTAGGGAAGACGGAGAAAAAAGTGGGGTTATCTGCAACATCAGGCTGATAAAGGAAATACTGTAAACAGAGCATTAATTTCCCTGCTGCCATCTTTGGACCATGTTAACTTACGTATTCCCATGTGACTTTTATAGCAGTTTTAGGAAAGGACTTGAACAAGCTAATTAACCTTTTCATGAGAAACTTGTGTTTACATGTGTACGTGGGCGTTGATTTCACAAACTTTTCCTGGAATCGCACAAGAAATTGAGACTCGCAGTAAAATGCTGAGTGTTTTTTGGGACACTTTTTCACAAGCTTTCCCTGCACAGTTTCACGTGTATTGTCGATTTGCATGAAATAATCACACATGTAAACTGGCCTATTGGCAATTACCTTTTAGGATTTTGAATGCTTGAATCAGATCGCAGCATTGTCTTCTTTGTTCAAGAGTGAATAGAGTCAATTCTTTTAGCCTGTCTGCATATGACATGCCTTTTAACTCCAGAATAATTCTGGTCGTTCTTCTTTCACTCTTTCTAGAGCAGCATTGTACAGTTTTAACATTACTTCCCTTGATTTAAATTCATCACTTTTCACTGGTTAACCAGGCTGCACAGGTGTATTTGATAGTTCTTTGAGAATTCAGGTTCTTGTAATTGTCTAACAGTAATTATTGGTGTATGGAGGGAACCGTGAATGAGTTGCAGTGAGGTCTAGGCCTAAGTGACGTCCTATGAATCCACAGGGGACCTTCGAAAACAACTGTCTGCCATTGATCTTTTTTACAATCGACACCGGGGTTTGGTTAAAATGAACTTAAATCATTTAAAACCAAAAGGTTATAAAGAACAGAGCTTCCATTTAACGATTGTTGCAGTTTTGAAAGCAAACCCCCTGTCCGTTATCACGGACAGGGGGTTTGCTTTTGCTTTCCTTGTTTAGCTTTTTAATTGTGTCGACTGATTTGATTCATTTATTCTCCAGTAGACCACCTAGATGGCTTCTTCATTCTAGGAAAACTATTGTCATGTTTTTTTGCTATTACCAGGCATGGTAACCTTGCAATATTTGTTTAAACTGGGCAATGTGCATTTATTGTATTTACAATTACTGTGTGCGCAATGCTGTGTGAAATATTGATCTATGTTGATTATGCAAGAATTTTTAATTTCTATATATTTTTGCCCATAATGCATACCTCCACCTACCTAAAATCTGGAAGTCTGCAAATGAACAAAGGATTGATATCAGAATAACATTATCTTCATATCTTGAAGTGAATGCCCCTGACATTGGAACCTGAAGTTTCATCAATCACAGAGCAGCCTACTGAGATGGCTTCTGCCATCTTTAAACTGTTAAATTTACAGTCAGCTATTGCTTTTATCATGTAGCACTGTCTAAAGCAGATGATAGCTAGGAGAGCTGTAAACTTATGTTGTAGAGCATCATTCAAAAACCTGCAAGATGTCTGTGCTACACAGTCCCACCTTGCATTAGTTTAAGCTTTCCTCCATGGAGACCAAAAAACCCTGGTCTTTGTGTAGCAGGATTCAAATGACTGATTTGTTTATTAATGTGCCGTGACACACTGTAGTTTCTGTGCAAGCTTGTCCTTCATTTCTTTCCAGTGGAATGCAAAGGCCTGTTATTTTGTTAAAATCATTGTAGTTAGTTCTGCAATTGCGATGTCCACATTTGTACTGGAGAAATAAATATCCTTTAATCTTTTAGTGCTTTTGACCAACTGCCATTAAATAGTTCCTAAATACAGGGTGCGCTTGCCTATGCAAACCAAATTCCATAATACGATGAAGACAGTTTGGAAGCGGTGCCCTCAGTTTGTTTAACTTTTGCATACAGTCACCCCAAACGCAAAGCTAACTCTCATCTGTAGCAGTCAATACGTAAAAGAGGCGTAGGTCAAATAAGTCATAAATATAATGTGCTAGTGCTTACTGCACCAACACATTGTAAAACTTATGACAAGTGTAAATCTTTTCTGGGAAAATGCACACGTTCCTTTTGTAACAGATCTGTGTTACAGGCTGGTCATTGTATTTCTATATTGCACCACCACTTCTCTTTGGTGCATGTTGTATGGGGTAGGAACTGTGGAATGAAATCACTATGTGGTCTTTTACAACATTCTGCTATTTTGACAGCAGCTCCACTGTACCACTGCTAATGTTTTTAAATGGAACACACATGCACACCAGAATATGTTTATTGCAAAGTTGGTGGGCTACGGTTTTTATTAACAGAGCCATGCATGTGTAAATACAGCCATTCTTAAATACACATCTGCACCAATAAAACCCACTTTAATTGGTGAAGGACAGTAAATAAAACCATTCTTGCCAACTTCTGGAGCAATTGCTTGTTTCTGCTCATCAAAGAAGAATACATGTGTGTGAACAAGGGTTTGCTTCTTATCTATTCATCAGAGCACCTAAACTATTGCTATGTTTACAGTGTGTGTGTGTGTCTACTATGACTTCCACAGTGTGTGTTTCCTATAGAATATTTAAATTGCATGAGGTAATGCAGTTTTGAATAGAGCTTTCATATTTAAAACGATGAATTCTGTAGTTGCTTCCTATGCATTGTTTTTCTTCATGCTCTGTAACATAACAAATCATGGCAGAAGCAAACCAGTGAGCAATGTAAACAAACTGGCCCATCAGCAAGGCTATCAGGTAGGTAGCCACTAAGTATCGGAAGAATTGTGACGATGACAAACAAAAGGTTCTAAATACAATAATAATAATTTAAAAACAAATCTGAATTTTATGTGGTCAGTTGTAATGTGACAATGAATTGATAGGCACTGGAATTCTTCTTTGAGTGGGTGGGTGTGGGGGGGGGGGTGGGGTTTGTGTGTCTGCTTTTATCAAGGGGATCCAGGAAACCTGCCCCAGGTGGAGTTACTTAACACAAACATCATAAGGAAATGTTTCTGGGACTCTCAAATGATTTGATGTTTTAAGATTCCCTGGTTGTTTGACGTCTGATCTCCACACAGGCTGGTTGAGATTTGTGGCATTCTCCTGTTTTGGATTCATTAAGAAGCTGTTAATAATGTTTATAATATGTGGAACACTAATATGAGGGAGGTCTTAAAATGCAGAGGCCATCCTTGGCGTTCTAAATCCTGAAAATACTTTGGCATCTCTTTCCTGGCATTCAGTTTTAGCTTCAGTACTAGAAAGGTAAACAAGTGTGGAGCTTGCAAGATTTATTGTACTGTGAACTAAACATCGAGACACAGAACTATACGGATAGTGTCTATGTATTACAAATGCATCTGTAATTCTTCATGATAAAATAATAACACGTAATGGTGTTGTTCAAACTATGTACAAGAGAGATACTGGTCAGCTTCTTAAAGGTCATGTGACAGTGACTTCATCTTGTTAATTAGTTCCATGTGTCCTGTCCTGTGTACTCTAGGGGTTTTTACATCGCACTGCTACCAAAACTGCTTCCATGACCCATAAGTAAGACTCATGAATAGACCCGATTCTACTTGACCTTTTTTAATACAGAATTTGATGGGAGTCCTATGAATGGACTAATAACCTAATTACTACATAGTTAACCTTACAAATCGGCACACAATGAGTAAGTGAGCTTATTCAAATAGTTTAGTGCTACTGCTCATTGTAGCACAATCGAGTTCTCACGATTTTGCATGGTTTTAGTATTTGTTTGAGTATTTGTCACAATCAGTAAATATTAAAGAATACTTGTTTGCTTTATGGGTCAAAAACGCGTTGTGCTGCTTTTAGAGCGATGGGACAGAAAACAGGCAAGCGTGTAGTTCTGAAAGGCCTTGTTTAAAATGTGTCCAGCTTGCTGGAGATGTGTAGTGATTTATATATATATGAGTAGACTTTTTTTTGTTACGACTTTTTGTGGAATGTAATAAAAAGAACCAAAATGGTAAGTTTTTTTCCCCACGTTTGTTTTGTTTGAAGTGTTCAAATTTTTAATTTGTTAGTTTGCTTGTTCACCTACAGAAAGGCACAAGTAAACCTCATGTCATTAGGTTCCTACTTTATGAAAACTTGTCGATGGCCACAGTTTACTGTGAAAAAAAGACAATGGCAAGGAATTCAAGTTAAATAAAATGCTTTGCCAACTTTATGTACTGTTTATTTAGGGAGTAAACAAAACAATGTTTAACTTGAACTGCTATTTGGCATCCTTTGTTTTGTAGTTAATTCACTGGGGTAAAGCAAGGTCTGCACAATGTATTCTTTACTCCTGTGATATTTTTCTATTTTAACGTGTTACAAATTGTAACGTCTTGTGAAATAAAGGCACGCACGCTCCCTGCTGCTATGCGGTCTCTGCCTGCATTCTGAGCAATATAATGGGTTTTATTACTTTTTGAAAACGAATGAATATCCAAACAAATATTTAAGTTATGCAAATCCTGTGTTGGTTCCAGCGCTAGTATATAGTAGGGGTGTGCAGATACCCATATTTTCCGAGTAATTACCTTCTGAGAAATTTGAAGTTGTTCCATATTAATTAAATAGAATAAAATGTGGTTAATTACTCCACGCTAAACAATGCAGTCCTTTGAGTTCCCTTGTTTGCACAATTATTGAGTACCAATCAATACCAGTCTGGCAGTGTTATTCAATATACCTGTCCTCATCTAAAACTTGTTTATATTTGCTGAGAGTATTTGTATTGCCTTTTATTTTATACTTTCGATATAATTTGTATTGTACTTTCTTTAGAAAGCTGTCATCTCTGCAGTGAATTGTGGGATTGTACTTTTAATATTGATGGTACAAAAAAGAAACTTGACCTTTTAAAGAAATCGAAAAGCATTAAAGATGTAATGGGCAGCAAAAAAAAAGAAATAAAAAGGTTGAACTCCAGCCCTTGCAGCAAAGGAGACATCTTTTGTTTTAATTGAATGAGTAAAATAACAAATCTCATACATGAAATGTAAGATTTATAAGATGTGTAAATAAATCAAAATGTAAGGTATGTCTTCAGTGTACTAAGCATGAGATAAGCTTATGACAAACCTTCTTGTTTTTGTGAAGTTTGCCATGCTGCACATGTACAACAACAGAAAAGCCAACTTGTCAGTTTTGTTATATTAAGGCCACTGTACATTGTTAGACAGCTGGCTAATAAAACCACACAGAGATGCAGTTTACTTTTTGAATTCAAATCTATAGAATGTTAGCTGAACAGCCGTGCCCTTTCTGTGGATGATCAGGCCAACCGCCAAGTGGTAGGATCCTCTGCTCCGTGTGTAGTGTGCCAGATGGTAGCTTTACATATGTAAATAATACTGTGTGCATGAAATAGAGGCTTGACTGTTGAACACAATACCTTGAAAGGCACAGTTTCTGCTAAACCATTTGTGTTTAGGCTGTCCTTGTTAACGTTTCGGTGCAAGGATTATAATGGGTTGTCCTAAAACAAAACAATAAGTGTAATGATGCCAGTGTGTCATATTATTTTTGCATTTCTGTATGTTGTGTGAATCATTCAAATAAAAATAATTGCTTTTTTAATTTTTTTTTTGCTTTCAGAATTTGATGGCGCTGTCTGGTTTTTGGTCTGTTGTGAACTTAAAAAAGCTGTCTGGGTTCAATTGTCTCTCTAGTTTAAATGTGGTTAAAGTGGGGTTCTTGGAAACGACTCTAAAATATAAATTCATAATAAGGGCATTCCACATTATTTGTATGTCAGCAACACTGTTCTGCTCTACCATCATTTTAAAAGTTTACCACAGTAATTTTGCAGTTTCCCCAAAGCTATTGCCATAGTCATTTGCTGTAATTCTTTAAGTGCTTTACCATACTGTGCCTCTCGGGGCTTTACAGCTCTTAACAATCATGTATGCTTTTACTGTTGTAAACTTTTATAAGGAATTTACCACAACATAAATACTTGCTTTTGCTCTAAATCACACAGTCTGAACACCCGCTGAAGTGCATTTCTCAGCGTCCGGGAATATTCTAATACCATTCATAGAATACATATTTGTACAAAGTGCTCTGCTTTGCACACAGACATGTACTCTAAAACATTAAAACAGTGAGAATTAAATATGGAAATTAAGAAATCAGTCCAAGTCTTCACATTCAACCACCTCTTCACATTCAACCATCTCAGCTCTTGTACAGAAAATATAAATATTGAAATAGTTACTAGAAGTGAAGTGCAATAAAACCCTATACCATATTGACATGTAAATGTTAAAACCTGAAATCTAAGTTTTTCAAAGGTGGCGTGTGTTGGCTTCACTTTTCTTTTTAAATGGAAACAGTTGCTGGGGACCCCCCTGGTATTTGGCAGTAGCACAGTCACACAAGGGACATCACTTCTAATACTTCTCCTCCACTACAAGATACAGCTGTACCGTTGGTCTATTCATTTTTGAACACCATTTGTTTGCGCATCTTTTCAAACCTGAGTTCCATTAATAACATTAATTAATATCAACTGTCTTTCGTTGCATGTGATGTCAGTAGCACAGCTCGGCTCTGCAATGGGAAAAACAAGCCAGGCTCCCCTTAGCCGCACCATGAGGGCTCGGTACAGCCCGGCGTGGCTCGGTTGCGCAGTGGAAAGGAGGCGCAAGTCTGGGAAACCATTTCAGAAACGTTTGATGGGCCAAACCTGCAGCCAGGATCACCTAGACACCACACCCTGTTTGCAGTGCATGTGATGGTAAAGTGTGAAAGCACAATCCCCTTGGGTCTTTTTGAAACTCTTTACTGGGGGTGTGAGACCAGCTTTAAGTAATTGTCCGTGCATCTTTTCTAGGCCCATTGTATACCAGCTGTAATTGATGTAAATTGATGTTAACTTGTTGGGGCCTTGCTGACAAAACATCCAGTTGCCATGCATTTTAACTGGAGGAACTTTTTTTTTTTAATAGTATAATAATAAAGCGTGCACAAAAGTAAACCTGTCTAATTAAATTATAAACACGCATTCTGTCAATGTTTAAAATAATGATCCAAAATCTGATTTTATACTCTGCACGTGTGTATTTAGTGTAACATGTAGCAGCTGGAGCCGGTTCACACTTCACTGTCCTCAGCTACTCCTAGGCCTATGGCCTGTGCGTTGGCAGGACTGAAGATGGTGTATTAGGAGTTTAGGCTGATCGGTCACACAAGTGTGTGCTCATAGATCTGATAGGATTTTTTGCTGTGTTTTTTGGGAATGGTTTGTTATAAAACCTGTAACTGTCTGTTTTATACAGAGCTTTGAGACACAAGTTTCTTTCTTTTTTGTAACACCGATCCGCAGAAGTGGCTTAAATAAGTAGAATCCAGAAAAAAATAAACTACGTAACTGTCTTTTGTGAAACAGAAACCTCTAATTAGATGCAGTTTCATTTATGCAGGGCTATGTGAATGTGAGCTGCAATGTCTACTGTACAGTAATGGATGGGTCAGGTTTTTTTTGCTTAGTTCTGTTCATATTATTTAATCAAAGCAAACAGTTGAAATCAATGAAATCTGAATGAGCAGCTCTTGTATAAAGAGCCTGAGGATCCCAGAGATACCCACCCTGATCATTATCTGCTGGCAGTCTTAATGTAGTCATTGGCCTGATCAATAGATTTGAATCTCTCTCTGTTCACACACAACTTGGAGAAATCGTCCATGATATGGGTATGACAAAGTAGAAAATAAGGACCTGCTTGTTTTTCTGGCCAGTTTGGCTGCAGGCAAGTTCTGTTATTAATCCACAAATGCTTATCTGTTCACAGTACGCCATACATTTAAAAAGCATAACCCGTAAATCCTTGGTGTGTACTGCTTCTGTTTTCTCTCTGTTTAGCTTGTTCAGGGCTGCTGTAACACATGGTTTTAAAAAGGTTAAACTAAATAAAGATAGGAGATATATATACTTCTTTTTTTACTTTTTGAAAAAAACTTTATTTAACAATTAAATAGAATGCACAAAATCAATATTTAATAAACAGATATTGTCATGAAGTCATAATTCAGATCCACCCAAGGTGAACAAAACAATACATAAAATACTGTGGACACATAAAAAGTCACATTACAGATACTCCTCCAGTTCACCATCCTTAACAGCACACAACACACTGTCTACACACCAGGCTTCCTCAAACATTGCTATATTAAGCATTGCTTTATAGAAATTAAAATCCAGTCTAACCCGTGTTAATACAAGCATTCTAAAAATGACAAAAGGATCAGTATTTAAAATGTCATTAATTTTGTTTTTTCTGCCCTTTTAAAATTGCTAATTTGGTCTGTCCAATAATAAAATTCACCAGCTGAATTGAGTACTTTCTCTTTTTGCAATACTTAAAACCAAAAATAAAAAACACCTCAGAGAACACAAAACCCAGTCCAGCAAGCAATTCCTTCAGAGCAGCAAACACAGGTTTTAATCTGGTGCAGAACACAAAACAATGGTAAACAGTCTCACTCTGTGAGCAAAATGGACAGGAATCGTTCACCTCTGGGTTTATGATGCTCACAAAGGAGTTAACTGCAATGATGGTGTGTAAGATCCTCTACTGCAGATCCCCCCCATCTTTTTGGCAGTGGTGGCTTATACAGGGTTCTCCAAGCTGGCACCGTTCCCCCCCCCCAAACTCTCTCTCCAGTGTGTGTCTGGTAGTGCCCTGAGCCGCTGCTGGTAATGACCCTTTACACACACCCTATACAGCTGCTTCCCCTCTGCTGTACACAGAGGGAGGTCTCTCAGACCCTCTACAGTCAGTAAATAACCCTGCTCATGAGAAGCCTGACTGATTGCTGGGGACACTAACAGTGATGGAAAGGGGGGATCCATGTGCGGAACTCTCTGATCCCTGAACAGCTGTCTTAAGAGCTCCAGCCCCTCACTGGGGAGAGCAGCACGCACCTGGGTGAGGAAACGCTTAGCACTGCGGACAGACTGCATCCCCAGAGCAGACGCTAACCACTGAGGAGTCACCCAACTGTAGGTGTTGAAATCAAAAAGGGCTTTTAAGCTTTACAACACCTGCCTTGACTAACATATGTATAAAAGTAGCAGACTGAATAATATCACACTTCAAGAATGTATTATATATTAACAGCTCTTCTAGGAGCCAAATCAAGGCTAATGTTTTCAGTGACCCTCTGCTCAATACGCACCCACTGCCATGCCCTTAGCAGGCTCTTATAGTAGTCTGGCAGTCGGGCCATCTCCAGTTTACCCATTTCTAACAAAAAAAGACCCCTATCCAGACCCACCCTCCCCACCTGCTGCAGGAAGGCACAGGCAAACTGCCTCCGCGGGAGGTCCTCAGTGCAATACAGCAGCCTTTGCAGGGCCTGTAACCTAAAAGCCTCTGTCCTGCTAGAAAGGTCTATGAGTCCCTGCCCCCCCTCAGCCAGAGGCAGGTACAGCACACTCTGTCTGATCCAATGCACCCCATCCCAGAAAAACTCCAGCATCACAGCCTGAACCTGTTTCACTAATGACTGTGGGGTCTCCAAGCAGATGAACCTGTGCCACAAGCTAGAGGCCACCAAGTTATTAATAAGTACCCTACCTCTATAGGAGATCTGCGGAAGCAGCCATTTCCACCGCTGTAACCTGCCTTTCACTTTCTCCACCACCCCCTCCCAATTCCTTGCACTGTGCTGGCATCCCCGAGATGGACACCCAGATAAGAGCCCGCCCCTGCTCCACTGCAATCCAGCAGGTATAACTGGAGGACGACAACCCTTCCAGTCACCCAGAAGCACTGCACTACTCTTATCCCAGTTTACTTTAGCAGATGACAGCTTCTCAAACAGTCTTTGACAGGTGCCTACACTGTCAACATCAGTTTGGTTGTTAACAAATACAGCAATGTCATCTGGATAAGCTGTTACCTTCACGGGTTTACTGGGACACTGAGGAATGGACAGTCCAGTCAATACCCTCCTCAGCTCATTTATAAGAGGCTCTATTGCTATAGCGAAGAGCATATCAGACATGGAACACCCCTGTCTTATACCTCTCTGAACGGGGAAAGGGGAGCTTAAGCCACCATTGATTTTCAATAGACCGGAAACGTCACCATAGAGCAGCTGAACCTTCTCTAAGAAACAGGTCCCAAACCCAAAAGCTTTTAGTGCCCTCCACAGGTAGAGTTGATCTACCCGGTCGAAAGCCTTTTCCTGATCCAACGACACTACACCTGCATTGAAACCAAAAAGCTTCATTTTCCGGGAATGGGGAACATTAGCAAGGGTGATTTTCCTAGCGGGACAGCTAAAGGAATTACTGGGAGAAAAGTATTATTGACAACAATCCCCATTTCTGCAACCATAGATAACCTAAAAAAAAAAAAAAAAAAGAAAAAAGGGGTGTGAACCTGGGACCTTGCGTCAGAGAGGGGTTTGAACCTGGGACCTTGCACCAGACAGCCCAGCATCTGAAGAATAATTAGTCACAGTGCAGCACTGGCTGCAAGTCACACCTGCCCCTCCAGTCACAGTGCAGCACTGGCTGCAAGTCACACTGCCCCTCCAGTCACAGTGCAGCAAAAACACCTGCCCCTCCAGTCACAAGCACTGGCTGCAAGTCACACCTGCCCCTCCACCTGGGACCTTGCGTCAGAGAGGGGTTTGAACCTGGGACCTTGCACCAGACAGCCCAGCATCTGAAGAATAATTAGTCACAGTGCAGCACTGGCTGCAAGTCACACCTGCCCCTCCAGTCACAGTGCAGCACTGGCTGCAAGTCACACCTGCCCCTCCAGTCACAGTGCAGCACTGGCTGCAAGTCACACCTGCCCCTCCACTCACAGTGCAGGACTGGCTGCAAGTCACACCTGCCCCTCCACTCACAGTGCAGCACTGGCTGCAAGTCACACCTGCTCCTCCAGCCCTGAAGAACACGTGTACTATACGCCGCATGTCTGTTGATAGTGTTCCCCTCTAATGTTTTTAAGGACTCCCACAAGGATTGAGTGCTTAAGGAGAGCCATTGGACTGGTAAGTGGGACATGAAACTCAAACTGAATGGAAACTATGGGTGTGGAGAGAAAAGAAAACGGACCACCAGGGATCTGATCAGAATGCTTTATTCATCTTATGAGTGAAATCTGAACATCCTCGTTATTTTGAGTGTCCAGGTCTTAAGGTACTTGTAAGCAACAACATACAGTTTTAGCATCAAATCGATTTGAGACGAAAGCTAAACATAGATTACTGTCTTTTTATTTGCATTTATAGATTGTTTCGAGCTACAGCACTTATAATTCACACTTTTAGACGGTACTGGGGAAGCATTGCTTTAACATCAGTTTACAACCAGGAGAAAGCATTTCATATTTTGACTGGACAATTGGAACACAGCGAGTATAAAGTACCATGTACTGATCAGGTACCATGAATACTGTGATACACTGACACACTCTAGCAGTGCCAGTGCTGTGCCTACTGTTTAAGCTGCTTGTTTTCAAGACTTAACTTGTGATGAAATGGACTTGCACTTTGTGGCTTTCATTGTTCATGGCTTTTTTTAGACATTTGAATTATGCATTGTATAAATGACCTTAGTTCACGGTTTGATGTATCATTTTACAAAGGAGTAGCGTTGAAAAAATCTGATATTTTAGTTTTAAATTAGTATCCTGATAAAGTTTTACATTTTTGTTTTGTTTTGTTTGTGTTTTTGTCTATTGTTTGTTTGTTTTTTCCCCTCTCAGCCTAACCTATGAGAGAATCTAAAATCATGTTTCATGCATAACAGCAGGGCAAAACAGACACACTAAAGAGAAATGTTGTCATATATTAATCTGTTCACTTGGTTGCTGAGCAGTGCAGTTGTTACTGGTGTTTCAAATGTACATGTTTCTGCCCATTTGAAGTGTTTTTGTGGCACGAATGGCTCCTCGGAATCTCTAGAACGGTCTTGCTAATTAACCCTCGATGAATACCCTCTGCTGCAGTTGGTAGTCATACTCCTGTCTGTACCCCTAGCTTTCTTGAACTCTGAGCTGCATTAGACACCAGCTGCTATTGTATACCAAGAATGGCTAGAGTGACAGCCCACGGGATCTTTACATCTAAACAACCTGCAGACAGACAGCTTTAATTCAGTCACAGCTGGATACTGACCCCAGTGCATAATGACCCAAAATGTTCTAAGGGGTAAAAGACTAGTGCTTAAGAGAAATCAGCTGTGCTGTTGCTGATTTACTTCTTTATTGCGTCAATGTGTTTTATAAAGTAATTTAACCCTACGATAACCCTAGATGCATATTATCTATGCAATCTTGCTCTGTCTTCCTTGTAGAGATACTCATTCCTGCTTTAATTTACAGAATTATACCTGTGGCATTATTAGAGTATGTGTACTGTTCTTCTATATGCATTTAGTGCATGACTCAAAACACATTCTCAGTGCCAGTTTTGTTAATGCAGTGTTTGCTTTACGTATGTATTTCTGTGCCGGCAGTACAGCAAGTAGGTGGTTAAGAGAGATTAGGTCTTTTAAAGCATGTTTGTCTTTGCACGCGTAAACCTTCTATACACTGTCATTATCCATTCAGTACTGCATGCTTTTCATAAAGATCATGGATTATGAGGTAGAACAAGTCAAGTCTGACAAAAGTCTATAAGCTTATTTCCCTCTATTGAAAAACAAAAAAAGAAACATGTTAAGTTCTAGGAATTTAAACAGGCAAAGAAGATGATGATGCAATGTCTACTCTATTACAGCCCAATGCTTTCAGCTTTTCAGACCTTATCCAGACTAGCTATAGAAAAGTCAAAGTTGTTTATGGTGTCTCTCTCTCTCTCTTTCTTTCTTTCTTTCTTTCTTTCTTTCTTTCTTCTTCTTCTTCTTCTTCTTCTTCTTCTTCTTCTTCTTCTTCTTCTTCTTCTTCTTCTTATTATTATTTTAATTGTTGTATTGAAGGTATGGTCGTAATCCAGGAACAGCAAAACAATGGTTAATTCCTTCCATAAAAAGGAGACACTGTATGTGTGCAGGTCCTAGACATCTACTTTATCATGGTACTGATGGCTCTAACTTTGTATTTACAGTTATGGTACAGGATTAAGGGGATTTCTCAGTGATCACATTTTCTGGAATGAATGTCCCTTTTTGTGTTAGTTTTGGGATGTGAATCTGTGAGGTAGATATTATATAAAATCTAATTCTCCATTAGAAAGCCTTACTGTTCAGGCTGATATGGTACTGTTATTGCAGTCCATGCTGTGTGTGGTCTCTCTCCAAGTCCTTTCTTACACTGTACACACAGACACACCTGACAGGTGGGAGCCAGCAGATGTTCTAAAGGAAATATCACTGTGACATCACTTCCTCTGAGCAGCAAACTAATCCCAGGTACCGCCAATGGTGGAAATGACTTGAATTAAACCAGAAGCGATGGGGAGTAATAGAATTGTTACGTGTGCATTTCGTGCAGGAGTTATTGCATTGACTGTGAAAGTGCTTTTCTTATATTTTATAAAAGATTTGCTGTGTATGTTTGCACAGGTGTACTTTTTACAACAGCATGCAGATGCATTTTGAAAGGTTGCTGTCCACTGTGTTGTCATATGACTTGCATGGCCTCAAAGTACAAGTCAAATCTGCTTCATTACAATATGCCAGCCTGAATTAAACTCTTAAAGGAGGAAATCCATCCCAAACCCAAAGTCCAAACGGCACCCATCAGTAAACGCAAGATGAGAACATGCTTTCTTCAGCAACAGTGATAAAGCTACAAAAATAAATGTGAGTTCTTTATCTTCAAATGCTTGAATGACATTGACCTTCATTAGTGCTTTATACTGATGTGTCTCTCTGTACACAGATCTAAAGAATAGCAGCTAGTTTTTCCATGTTAAAATAGTTTGCTAACCAGACAGTTTTCATAAGATTATACGAATCATGCTAGCCCATACCTAAAATCCATGTAATCACTGTAATTACGTGACAGGGCACTGGAAGGGAACAGCATTCTGATTGCTCTGTTGATGACAGTATAAAGACCTCTTGAAAACTTACACAATAACAATGGTGTCGCTAGTTGTATTACTTATTTACAACCCGTGCAAGTGCTGTGTTTATAACACTGGAAGGGCACGCTGCAGATCAGAAAACACATCTCAGATTGGATGATAAGGGTTAATTGGAATTGCACAATGACCCCCATTGCCAGTGTCACAGTCTGGGGAAAGGGAAGCAGGACCAGTGTCTTGAAGATGTAATACAGTAACCCTCAGAAAGTGATTGTGCTTTCCTGCTGCAGCTGTTAATGCAGTGCCCAGGTTAAGTAATAGGAAAGGGAAACACCTGGTTTCCTGACACAGGAAGTCTTTGCGGTTTCATGATTCAGGAAATTGCACTTAATTCACGTGCAGTCGTACCAAGCCTCCAATTGAATGATTGGGGTTGTGTGTTTGGTGAGTGGAGAACGGGATTGGAGACGGAGGTAATAATAATAGTAAACACAATAACATCTCACCATGTTTGTCTGTGTAGTCCGTTTTTGTTTGACTCTGTTTTGACTACCAGTGCCATGTCCTGTGTTTTGTTTGTCTTTCAAACCTTTTATTTTCTGTCAGTTTAATTATTAAATGCTGGGCGCAACCAAGCGCTCAGCTTCACCAAACTCCCTGCCTGTGTCTTTTCTGTGTTGGTCCCTGTTTCTGGTCCGACATCACCCACTACAGCCGTCTTTGTGACAAGGGGGCAGTCACATAGTCCTCCAGAATATTTCAACATCTTGCAGATCGTCGCATAATGTTGGTGGCCACCCTATTGACAAGCCCTGTATACATGATAATGTGTTTCACCAGATTGGAACAAGTAAACTTAATGTAGATGCTCAAAGTTATTGTTGTAGTTATAGATCTTAAAAACAAGCCTTTAGCTTGTCATCCCAAAATTAACAGCCCTTTTCATGTCCAGCTAGCAACAGTTTTCCAGTGCCATTTGTTTCCTTGTATTATATTTCTGTAAAGGAATGCAGTCATGTGTCTTTTCTTCCATTGGCTAAGGATTTTATAATTACAACCATGAACAGCGTAGCCTGTGTACTGTGCTTACTTGGCTGTGGCATACATTATTCATGATGGCATTTTATCATGCCACATTTCATTTTCATTTAGCATTTATGGAAAGGTGACCTTTTGAAGATGATCTTTCTCCATTTTATTTATTTATTTATTTATTTTATTTCCTTTTAAAAATTCACAAAATAGTGAAGTAATTAGCCTTGACCTATTTACAAAAACTAAAATAACACTAAGCAGAGCACTGTTGAAAAAGACATCTACATTCCATTTACTGTAGTGTTTGGAAACCTGGGTAAAACATAAAGTAAATACAAATAAAAACATGTTGGGATAGAATCATGTATCTGGACAACAGAATAAAGAAATGCGTCGACATAAAAGGGTTGAACCCATTGAGTGCCCTTGTCCTCATTTGAGGACAGGCTGCTTTGACATGTTGTCTGACCTTTTTAAACTGCCATCTACTTGTTGTTTTAATTTTGACTTTAATTTTGTTAATTACAAAAGTTAAATCAGTCAAATTACACACATGCAGCTTGTGTTCTGATTTTGCACTTAATGTGTTAAGAAAGCCGGTAGACTATAAAACAGCATCTTTAAGCCAGTGGTGTTGAGGCTGTTCTGCCTGCCACATACATGACTAGAAGAGAGTAGCGTACACTGTGGATAAAGTCTAAGGTGTTGCACTGGCGTTCAAGCTGCAAAGGGGACACGATCTGGGTTTTCTCAAACTCAAACTATACATGTTTTAATTGTTATTTTATTCTTATAAAAGCTTAAGTGGCACTGATTTCTTCTGTCTCCCCCCCTCCCCCAGCAGCTTGGGAACAGCACAGGGAGAGTTATGGGCTGTGCTATGTATTTGATGGCAAGTAGCAGATGCTGAGCAAGTTATTTGAAATGCCAGCCAAGGGAATGCTACAATGGGGTGGTTGGCTATTTAGAAAAAAAAAAATCATCTTGTATTTGCATTTGAGTAATAACCTTATATTGAACAACATGTTTGATAAATATAGAAGCTGCATATTTAGAACAACTGGCATGTATAAGAGCTATGCTAGAAGCTCATTTAATTATTCAGTTATGCTGACCTGGAGCACATGCAAAGCATCTTGGGTGCATTAGTTTAGATGACAATACAGCCTATTCACAGTTGATTTAATGGGAGAATTCGTCAGAAGTCAAAAGATGGAAAATCCAAATTCTTCAGATTATGACTGTTTTCAGACTATTTCCAGTGCCTTGCAGGGCCTCCATTTTGAAATAAAAACAAATGTTGGACTACAGTATAATGTTGATATCGAAATGTAAATATAATTGATATTTAGTTACAGTATGTGTTTGCTTTAAAAAGAAAAAGGCTGTTCTAATTGCATTGCTGCAACATCTTATATTTACATTATTTACTATCATTTCATCTCAAAAACAAGAAATATACTTAAACAAAAGGAAAACAAGGAAATTGTAGATAATTGGTCAGTACTGTGTTAGTATGTTATGTAACTAAATACCATTTCAATAGTGCTGTTTTATATTGTTCGGTTGTGTATTGGAGAGCTTGCTTGAATGCATTTCCTTTCTCAGTGTATCTCTGCAGAATGACGCGAAGGAGCTAGTTTTTTTATTTTTTATTTTTATAAGCTTCCAATAAACTTCCTTTTAAGAATATGGTAAACCTTGTTGATATTGCTAGCAGTACCTAGCATGGTTAACATAGGGTGTCAGTCAGGAAATGGAAAATCCTGCTCTATATACTGAAATATTCAGATGAAAGAATATATTTATTATTTTCAACGAGATGAGCAGCACTGACTCGCCCTTAAGCAATGTCACCTACATGTTGCCTTTCTTGTGCAATGTCACCTACGTGTTGCCTTTCTTGTGCAATGTCACCTATGTGTTGCCCTTAAGCGATGTCACCTACGTGTTGCCTTTCTCCTCAATATCTTCCAAACACTTACACTGGAAAGATAATCTTATGAAGAATATTTTCATTTTTTAAAACAATTCTGCAATGTATTCCCTTATCCTCAATATAATACTCATGTGGCTAAATGGCCGACAGACAGACCAGCCTTATTTCCATTGGGAAGATGTAGTATATTTGCAGCTCTGGAAGACAGTCGCAAAGGGTTACGCTATAACACTGAGATTGAAGAAAAGGGATTATGCACAAAAATATATGTAGCACAGTCAATTTTCTCTTGTTACATTGCAATCAAAGAGAGAGAGAGAAACAGGGCTGATTTGTGATAAAATAATCTATCTGCAAAATGTCCCTTTTCCCTTGGCTCGGATGCAATATTGTCAACGTCCTGTGGCTGAATAATGTAAATCAAGGCAAACGGCTTTGTGTGACTGCAGAACTGAAAGAGATGAAGGTCCCGCAGTTTTTCAAAGCTTGATAATGTACATGAACGTGAATGACCATTCTCTCAAAATGCTTAGGTTGGATCAGTTAGTTTCTAGCCTAATGGTGTTCTCATACATTGCTGGACAGTTAAACATTTAAAGCAATTATTGGGAGTGGCTCGAGACCATTCATTTATTTTTTCAGCCAGATAAATTTCAAATGATATGTGCTGCAGTTCTGTTCATTACAGTTCATTACAGCAAGCCAGAAGCGTGGGCAGGTCAGATCGTGTAGCCAGGGGGTGATGCACAGCCCACAGGGAAACTGTGACAGAGCCTCATTAGTTGCATACAGTTCAGCTTTTGTTTTAGCATGGTGGCAAATGTGCCATCTGCTTGCGCAAAGCCTTGGAGTCGGCCAGCGCTGAGCTCAAAGCCTGACTTTCTCCAGGTCTGCCAGTGTGGAGAACATCGATTCACTGGGCTGACAGCCTCAATCAGCTGCGCTGAACAGCATAATCAAGATGTGAGGGACAGTCAAAAAGAAAACTGCCTTTATTGATTAGCGGAGTGTAATAAATCATCTCTGTGTTGTAGAAGAATACTGTATTATGAAGAGCAAATTAAACAAACAAACAAAATGAAAGCCCAGACCATTTTTGTTATTAATGAAATGACATCAGTAATGGGGACTGGTTATTCCCGTGCTTTTCTCCAGGTTGCCCACGAGGATTGTCCAAAGCACAGTGACATCAATACATCAGGTACTTGCAAAACCTTTATTCCAAAGAATGAGACTACACCTGGGCAAACTGACACTGCCTGCTCTCAGAGCTACCATGAGAAAGACAGGGAGTGCGCTGGGCATTGCTGGACTTGAAAAATGCCCCCCTAGTTTTATTATTTACAGTAATATCTTCTGTTAAAATACTCTGTATGTAGACATTATGATAACAGTGATCCTGGTTCCCACGGTAACATGCAAATGCCATAGAGCAGTGGTTCTCAATCCTGGTCCAGGGGACCCACTGCCCTGCTGGTTTTTGTTCCAACCAAGCTCTCAATTACTTAATTGAACCCTTAATTTAACTAATAATTAGATTAATTTGAACTTTTTAATTAAACAGATGGAGATTTCAATTTAGGTATACAATTGTATAAGAAACTTAAATTATCCAACTTTTTATAAGCTACACTATTAAAAAAGTCAAATTAAGCTAATTATTAGTTCAATTAAGGGTTGAACTAAGTAACTGAGAGCTTGGTTGTAACAAAACCCAGCAGGGCAGTGGTCTCCCAGGACCAGGATTGAGAACCACTGCCATAGAGAATGCCCAATAAAAGATTTGGAGCGGCAAGCTGTCCTTGGGATTGTGTTGTGTTGGCAAAAACAAACCCTTGACAGAAGCTTGCATTTTACATTTCCCACTATGAGGCCCTATTTAGCAGTGGTGGTCCATTTTCAAACCACTGAATCATAAAACACACTTTGCAGATCTGAACCTTAAGTAATCCTCTCTTTATCAATTAACCATAGGAGTTCAAGTTCCTAAGCATGCTAATCACTGTCAGGACCATTTCCTCAAACTAATTCTTCTCTTATGAGCTTCATTATGTGGGACAATGTGTGCACTCTCTGTGCCTTTGAAAATGCACAATGCTGATGGCTTTAACAATGATTTGTGAACATTTCTCCATGAGGCCCATGACTATCTGTGAAAATAGATTAGCTGCTACAAAAATGTGTGTGTTTTTATAGATAGATAGATGAAGGCTATATCTGCATCCTAAGCCATTCGAAAAAGAAGGCATAATACAACGGAGAAATCTAGAGGAAAATATACTTTTAACTTTGGCCCATTTGAGACCATTACTTTCAATTCAAACACAAAATGTCTCGTTTTCAATCACTTGACAACACCCACAGTACATAAATGTGAATACGTTAAAAAAAAAAAAAAAAAAAAAAAAAAAAAAAAAGATTATGTAAAGCTGGTATGTTTGTATCTCAGAGAAACTGGAGAGGAACGGGAAATTAAAGCAAGGTAAAGGGCCATCATCCAAATAAAGCGTAACACTAATAGATAACGACATAGAACCTCTGTACAGTACTGAAACACTACATTTAAAAAAAAAACAAACCAAAAACTGTACCGCTGAACCTAGTCTTGTTTAATATTAGCATGACAAGAGTATCCGTGTATTATAAAGAAATTATCGATGTGCCTCTTCAGTAAGTTACAAGAAAACAATGTCCATCTTTGTATTCTGTGACAGACCTTTTAATAAAATATAATATATAAATATATATATATATATATATATATATATATATATATATATATATATATATATATATATATATATGTACACTATACATATGTCACTCGATTTAAAATATTTGATTGGTACGTTAATTGGAACTTTTTAAAATAATGGTAAGGATCTTAAAGCAGCTGTGCTGCACAGTTATACTTAAATACTAGATTTTAATATTATAGAAACAAACTACGCTCAACTGGAATTAGAAAAATCTAAAAAAAAAATGTTTCACAAACACAGAATTGTTATAATATCCCATATACCATTATAACAAAAGCAATTGCACAAGCCTGCATTTAATGTGATGGTCCAGCGCCAGTCAGCTACCTTTTGTTCAGCGTTGTTTGTATCTGTAGGTGGATTAAAGCAGCATGGTACCCCTGAAACATACATGAAAACCGCTAAGTCTGAATCTCCTGCTGTGTAAATGGTTCATGAATACATTGAGAATACAAGTTTGGTCATGCGTCTCACTCCAGACCAGTTAATCTGCACTATGAAAATGCATTCCAAACACTGTGCTGCCTTGACCTCTGTTGGGTTGACATTTGACGCAAATACTTGCAATTTACCCTGTTGACCTACAACCGCATCCAAGCCTAATTGTAATTTATAAGACACGATAGGGACACTTGCTGGAAACAGAACAAGTTCAAGGCAGCTTTTCCACAGTGCCTTTTCATTTGCTCGGTTTGTTTTTTTTTTTTTTTTTTTTTAAAGACCAATTCTGGGAAGTCTTCTACCAGTCAGCGTAATATATGACTTGCCTCGCTGCCAAAGCCACGTCTGCTACTGCTGCATACACTGCTCACACATTCCAGACGTGGAAATGCCTGTATAGGCATTTGCGCTCTCGTCCGGTGTGTGAAGGTCACAGATTTTATGCATTGAATGGTCAGAATGTAAATTTAAATATTCGTGCCACTTTTGTCATGTGGAATAGTGCTTTTAAATTCTTCTTCACCCCCCAGCCTCCCCTGAGTCAGTCCAGGAGCTCACAGACTAACCACACCACCACAGTATTGGAACAATGTAGTCTGCAACCCAAGCTATTGCACTGTGTTTTCAGCTGTTTAAAGTGACTCTACTAGTTTTAAGTATGTTCATATACTTCTCTCTCTGTTTGTCTTTCTCTCTCTCTCTCTCTCGCTCTCTCTCTCGCTCTCTCTCTGTGTGTGTGTGTATGTGTGTGTATCTATCTATCTATCTATCTATCTATCTATCTATCTCTATATACAGCTCTGGAAAAAATTAAGAGACCACTGCAAAATTATCAGTTTCTCTGATTTTACTATTTCTAGGTATGTGTTTGAGTAAAATGAACATTTTTGTTTTATTCTATAAACTACTGACAACATTTTGCCCAGATTCCAAATAAAAATATTGTCATTTAGAGCATTTATTTTACAGAAAATGACAACTGGTCAAAATAACAAAAAAGATGCAGTGTTGTCAGACCTTGAATAATGCAAAGAAAATAAGTTCATATTCATTTTTAAACAACACAATACTAATGTTTTAATTTAGGAAGAGTTCAGAAATCAATATTTGGTGGAATAATCCTGATTTTCAAGCACAGCTTTCATGCGTCTTGGCATGCTCTCCACCAGTCTTTCACATTGATTTTGGGTGACTTTGTCACTCCTGGCGCAAAAATTCAAGCAGCTCGGCTTTGTTTGATGGCTTGTGACCATCCGTCTTCCTCGTGATCATATTCCAGAGGTTTTCAGTGGGGTTCGGGTCTGGAGATTGGGCTGGCCATGACAGGGTCATGATCTGGTGGTCCTACATCCACACCTTGATTGACCTGGCTGTGTGGCATGGAGCATTGTCCTGTTGGAAAAACCAATCCTCAGAGTTGGGGAACATTGTCAGAGCAGAAGGAAGCAAGTTTTCTTCCAGGACAACCTTATACTTGGCTTGATTCATGCCAAAGCTGCCCGATTCCAGCCTTGCTGAAGCACCCCCAGATCATCACAGATCCTCCACCACATTTCATAGTCGGTGCGAGACACTGTGGCTTGTAGGCCTCTCCAGGTCTCCGTCTAACCATTAGATGACCAGGTGTTGGGCAAAGCTGAAAATTGGACTCATCTGGGGGTGCTTCAGCAAGGCTGGAATCGGGCAGATTTGTCTTTGTGAAGGACGCATGAATCTGGAAGAAAACTTGCTTCTGCTCTGACAATGTTCCCCAACTCTGCGGATTGGTTTTTCCAGCAGGACAATGCTCCATGCCACACAGCCAGGTCAATCAAGGTGTGGATGGAGAACCACCAGATCAAGACCCTGTCATGGCCAGCCCAATCTCCAGACCTGAACCACATTGAAAACCTCTGGAATGTGATCAAGAGGAAGATGGATGGTCACAAGCCATCAAATATTATGTGTCATAACAACATCAATAGGGTGTGTGAAGGTCTCTGTGTGTAGTCAGGTCAACCCCTTCATGGTGTTTTGAAGGGATATGTCGCCATGGTTACAGCCTGTATGCTGGGTTGGAAATTGCAGTAAAGTCTGTTCTCTGAAATGACCAGCAAAGCATAACTTTTCGATGAGAACCGTCAGTAATTTGTGCAGCCTAGGACATGGAAGCAGCTCAGTACGAGCAGGTTTTCAGCTCTACTTCCTTGTTCATTGTGGCTGAGGCTGACTTGCAGCAGGGAGATGTACAGTGTCTGTGTTTGGGAGGCCTCTTGCACATGGCTGGTTTTTCTAATTTCGTATCCTACCCGACCCCTGTGGTGTATTGGGCAGTGATGACATCACCTCCCATTAACACTGAAAGCACAGTTTCACGTTATTCAGAAGTCTGCTCGGCTGCAGAGTTAATCAACACCTTCGACTCTGCTTGCAAAACAGAATAAAATGTTATTGCTGTGTGCAGTACAAAACACTTCCTGTAATGAGTGAATTCTACCTACTGTATTCAGACTTCCCTTTTTTTTTTAATAATCAGGCTTACAAATAGAGCGTACTGGATCTGAGCAGGACCGATGTGATTGGTGATGGGATAAAGAACGGTTTTGGTTTCATCCTTTTCATCTGGGTTGTCTGCTGATAGTCTGCTCTTTGTGTTCTGCATCATGACTGCCACCAAGGTTAACGTTTCATCTGTTAATGTGTTGGTAACACTGCGTGTTGCGACCATACATGTAGCGTCATAGTAAAAGGCTTATATTTGTGTGGTAGTGTATACAGTTACTATTGTTGTGAATATCTGCAAGGTTTGGAAGAAAATGGATTTCGAGAAGAGTTTAATTGAAAAGTCATTCAGATTACTATTGAAACATTTGATCAGCTTAGAGTTGATGATGCTTTTGCTTTGTGATAGAATATTAAAGGCTTTGATCACATAAAGCTGTCACTTTTTCTGAGCGTGTGTTGTGGGGGGGGGGGTCGTTGGTAATACAAGGATAACATTTAGAGGTTTTTTTTTTTTTATTCAATTTGTTTATTTTTAGGAGGGCTTGATTTATATATTCAGGAATACCAAGATATTAACTGTAAGCAAGCGTTCTGAATGGGTTAAGACTGGCGACAGTCTCGTCCTCTAGCACCCCCAACCAGCACTGATGTTTCATTCTGTACCCTCCTGGTTTTTTTTTTTTTGGTTAGCTAATTGGAGTATGCAGGTCCTAAGGAAACATGATATCATTATTACAATGACATTATTCTGACAGAAGGAGAAGTGGAATGTTTTTATTATGCTCCCTTCTGACACTGCAGACTTTTTCAGCAAACCCATGAGCTTATTTTTATGGGAACCCCTAGTTGGACAGTTTTTGTTTAATTGAGGTAATATCTTCTGATTAGCAAAAATATAAACCTTGCATGAAAAATGTGTCCGTTACGTTGCCGTTAACCTCTGCTGGGTAGACAGTACAATAAAGAGTTATTTCTTTATTAAGTTGTGTTCTATTATTTGTTCAGTGAAGTTCCATTGCAGGTGTTGTCAACTAACCTCTAGGCGCATATATATACACACACACACACTATAATATACATATTTTTTTAAATTGTGGTATTTGACTTTGTTTACAAAGAGCTCAGTCCGATGTGACGTCCCCTTTTACATTTTGCCCCACAAACTCATGTTTCTAGTTTTTCATGGTCTGACAGCAGTGGTTTTTTTCACTTTGCAATTGGGGGAAAATAAACCCTGTGTGACCATCACTGGAAGTTGCAGAAGCATGCTATAGAACACCATCACTTCTCTATTTACACCTTGTCATTCAACCACAGAAGATGATAGCGAATATAAGATAATCGGTAACACAGTGGTTGACCTGTAAAGGCTGCAAGACTGTATAATTGTTTTTAAAACATATCGACGCATACATTGGTCGATAGGCTATCACACTCAAACAAACCTTTCAAGACACATTTTAAATAGATTTTTCTGTAGCTTTGAAATATTAAAAAAAAAATCCTTAAATCCTTAACTTTGATCCTGTAGGGTGTGGATGCTGGATACTTTTAGCCTTGTGTTTTTATATGAAGCAGACTTTGTATTCTATTATACATGTTTTATATAATCTCTGGTGGTCTCTGATTATACTCAGATTTTTTTGGAAGAAGTCTTAGAAGTGTGCGAATGGTTTAAAGTACCTTGTTCTATTCCTTTGATATGTATGCTTCGAAGAAATGTGTTACATTAGAAGAACAGTTTGTGCATTCAATCAGATTTTTCTTGCAGATCTACAGCAGTTATGTTGCATCTGATATTCTGAGCAGCAATTACTAGCATTCTTATTTATTTCATCATTCTAACTTTTACCACCTTTTGAAAAAGCTATAATTTCATTGTGGTGCTTAGCTGAGGATATAGTGGAGAGGCTATACATCCACTCAAAATAATTATATATGGAAGAATTATTTCTGTGTCCATCTGTCTGTCTCACACTTTTTTAAAAATGAGTGACGTGTGTGTGTGTCATGTAGATTTTCCCAATTTAGAATGTCCAATTGTGTTCCGTCACCACAGCAGTTCTCCACTCCGCCCAGGAATACTGAAGGTTCGGTGCTTTGCTGAGGGAATCTGAATTTGGCAGGGTAGGGAGTTATCTGTCTGTCTATCTGTGTGTCAGAAACTCATTTTTACATGAGAATGCAGTGGGTGTAATGCACGGTTATCATCTTTGTCGTGTTACGGATATTTCTAATTTTGGCTGGGAATGCACAATGTCACTGACCCACTTGTTAAAAAGCGTTTTAATTTTATGTTTGCATGGAAACTGCTGTAAAAGACCATAGAGATGTTACATCTTCTCATTTAAGCTGTACTGGGAGACACAGGTTGTATTTAGTACCTGCAAAATAAATACTCAGTTTATTCATTTATTCCACCCAAGCTTAATCCTATCTGATAAGTACTCAAGATGTCAGTCACTGAGTGACAGTTTGATTCCAGTTTGCTCCTCTGAAGGTTGCTGTTCGTCTACGGATAAGTGTTCTCCCGAATGACTTTTTTAAATACTGTTTTTTCTTAATGTTTTTCTTATTAGTATTGGCAAGTGGCAATATTTATTATTTGTGTGCCAGTAAATCCTTACACGAAAAACCAATGTGTGAAAAAAAATGTTTTGTAATATCTTTACTGGTACTTGCTGGAAACGGTGAAGTCTTGATTGACAGTAGCCAACCATGTGTGATTTGCGATGCAATTATTTGCGGTTTATAAATAGAAACCAGTGTACCTTGCACTGCTAATGTCTGTATGCTGCTTGGTAGCATAGTTCAGACCAGATTGACCCATAAAGCAAAGAAATAATCTCAAACTTGTTACTGCTCATCTGTGTTCACTACAGCTTTTGAATATTCTTTTTTTTTAAAAACTAGATCATATGATTCAAGGCCTCCTTAAGCATGCTCAAGTCGCTGGTTTCTCGTTTTTGTAACATTGACGTTTTTCTCCACTGAAGGAACAGTAGTGTAACAGTAAATAGACAGGACTAAATGCTGTGAAAATGTGGCCCAAGGTTTTGTACTGTTGGTTGGTGCAAAAGGATGAGCAGGTGGAGTATTAGGCTAGTACCATTTACTTTAAACAAACTTGATTCCAGCCAGTGGACAGTGATATGATCCCTGAACCCTGAGACCACAGTAACTTCCTCCTATAGTATGTTATGTTATAGATAACGATGTTCCTTGTTGGCAGTCCCTCCCAGACAGACCCAGAACTCCGTGACAACTGTCTCCTTCCGCTTGTATTAAAACCTTGACTCGTCTCAGGTTTTTATTCAGTTGGAAGACTCATCTCTTGCACCCTTTAGTTATGTCACTGTGGCAGGATAGCCACAGAGGGAAGACTCGGAATCAGGAAAATGCAGTGAAACAAACTACTTTTATTTACAAAAACACAAAATAAAAAGGCACGAGAGCCAAACAAAAGGTAAAAGTACAAAGCAAAGGTTTCAAAACAAAACACCAATTTTGGATAAATAAAAAAAGAACATGAAACACACAAACTCTCACCTCAAACATTTACTCCACTCTTCAAACACTCTCCAAACCAAACCACTCCACCCAGACAAAGGATTCCTTTTGGTTTTTTATAGTCCATGGCTGAAGCCCAATTAATCAATAATTAACAATTAGCCAATTAAGGTTCCAGCCACATTCTCGCATGTATTTGGCAGGGTTGAATTTAACCCCCTCCCTGCTGATCCAAAACAAACAATTAAACAATCGCAAATAATGAAAATCATAATGAAAACAGTAAAAAATGATGATAACACAAATCATAGGGGGAGGGTGGGCACTCCATCACAGTCATGTACCGCATAGCTGTTGTGTTTGTTTTTTTATTTTATTTTTTTATAATTGTGCGAAACAGTGACACTGAAGGTAAAGACTCCAGAGCAAAGATATGCACAGCAGTGTCTGCTTGCATAACTTTCTGTCAGACTGTTGGGCTGAGCAACAAGACTCCTGACAGCGTCTGTGCTGTCCTGGAATTGAAGATACCTGTCATCCATCTGCCTGCAGGGACATCTGAAAGGCTGGACTGATCTCCCAAAATCCCAGCGGCTGGAAAGGAACCTGCAGATTGCACAAGTGGTGGCTGTATCCAGAACTGCAAGCTGGATATCGACGGTCACCATAGTGACAGCTTTGACAAATGCACACATTCTTTGCTTTAGCAAAGGTCACTTCACCCTTTTGGTACCCTAAAGTCAACAGTATTTCTCACTCTGTAATCCTCTGAATTGAAAAGTCCTTGGCTAAACATGGTAATGGAAGGCTTCTGTCTTGAAAAAATAAAATACACATGCAGAATTAGTGCTTACAGACTTACTGTAACTAGAGAGAAAGCTTGGTTCAGGTAGGCCTCTGGTGGTGTAACCCGCTACAATCTGCAAGGCAATGATGGTGTTTTTCAGCTACAAATACGCCTTCCTATTTTGAATTCAATTTCTCTCCTATTTTTTTTATTCACTGGTTTGAAAAATCTCTTTCTCTGCTCTAATGACAGCGAGTGGCACAGTGATGAATGTAAGTTTTTAAGCACGTAGCAGTTTTCGTTTGTTGTCTGGTGTTTTGAGACAGCCTAAGAAGGTTACGAAATTTGTTTGAACAGCACATATTTAAGCACAGCAGTGAACAACCAGATCAACCATACAGGTTCAGTACAGTAGAGTTTTTGCAGTATTATTATTATTATTATTATTATTATTATTATTATTCGTCTCCCAGTATCCTGCAGTCCTTCTTACGACTGGCCTTAAGTTAGCGATCAGCTGTTTTTTTTTTTTTTTTTTTTTTTTTTTTGTTCCATTCCCTACAGGTAGTTTTAGATGTGGGGAAATCTTCTTCCCTCTTTGAAAGCTGCTTGCCACTTACTGCATGTAACACTGAGAAAAGCGGGCATGCTTCGCAGTGAAAGGCTTTGAAAGATGTACTCCAAGCTCCATTAAAGTACATCTCAGGTGACACACACATGCTTGTTACTGATACTGCTTTACTGGAAATGCCCATCGTGTCATATTTGACATTTTCTTTTCTTTTTAACATTGAATCAAGCCTAACATGTTCTATCTGAAGCAGCCCTTTGGTTTGTTTCTTGAGTTTAATACTGGGTGTTGCAGTACAAATCGGATTTCATGAAGGTGGTTGCTAGGCAACTTCCCACTCTTCTCCCAGGGATATAAAGCCGCTGTTCCTCTCCAAGAAGATTACATGTCAAATCCTGTGCTGCTTGTGAAATGGCCTCTACCTCAAGCATGATGTACCTTTTTATTAATATTTTACTGAAGCCTTTATTTTTAATAAGGAAGTACTTTACACCTTGTTCCTGATGAAATGCGGTGACTCTGCTACAGACAGTACTGAAGTGCTTACCAGCATGATTCTTCCAGGAACCCTGTGTGTGTGTGTGTGTGTGTGTGGTGCACTGAATCGCAGGTACTGATTTTTGACTAGAACCACCTTTAGTCAACCTTTCACTTCCTCTGTTCTACAGGCAGTATTTTTTATTTTTATTTTGGAAAAGACCAATATGTACAGATTTACAATTCAAATAAAGGGATATATATATATATATATATATATATATATATATATATATATATATATATGTATGTGTGTGTGTGTGTGTGTGTGTCCATTCTTTTTTTTTTTTTTTTTTTTATTAAAATATTTTTTTGCAAAGCAAGTAATTTTGGTTATGCTGGTAACTTGGAATAGTACGCCTTTTTTTTCAAGTTCAAATGTTTGGACAGTATTTTTAATAAACTAAACCCTTTGCTGCCCAGTGTCCAATGTATTTGACATTGAGAAAATAGGCATTAAGTAAGTATGGGAATATATCCAGGGAAGTAAAGGGTCGATGATTCCATCTATGAATAGATGAGTGCTTTCTACATGTACGGTTTTTCTTGTGTTTTTCTTGTATTCTCTTTTAAACAGAAGCGGTGCGAACGCTGTTTTGGAGCTAAATCTCAGCAACACCGGCTCAACATGCTTCTAGTAGAAAGGAGTTTAAAGAACATTAATTGCAAACTGATTGAAGCCATAGCATGTACACCGTTCCTGTGTTGATGCCTGTGGTTAACTTTCTTCAAACTCCTAATAGGAAAGTTCAGTACAGGCATCTGTGCAATGCTGATAAATATTGTCACTTTTATGTTGGTAAATCATTTCCCACTTTAAGTGATTTTAAATCAAAATTTGAAGAAAAGAAAGCTTCCAAAAAGTGATTATGTTCTCAGAACAAATGCTTTCACAGTAACAATTTATATATACAGCACCAGTTAAAAGTTTGAGTACACCTGCTTGAAACCAGGTTTTTCATGATTATCTATGCTTTTAACTGTATAAACTTGTCTATAAACACTTAATATTTCATTATATGATACTATGATAATATGATATTTAAATGAAAATGGAAATCTTGTCAATTTCAATGAAATGGTCACCCAAAGCAAGGGGATTTCAGTCTGAAGCCCAAGTCAGTTAAAAGTCTGAAATGTGTATAACATGGTGTTAGAACACTGGCCTAAGTATAAAAGTATCTTTGTTAGATGTTCTCTGAGTTAACTAGCATGTTACCTAATTAACCTTTTGTCACCAGTTATTAACAGGTGAGGGTCCATAATTACTATAAATATAGGTAGCATAGGCACAAGTTTGTCATTCCTGAATGTAAGGGAGCAGAAAATGGCAAAATACACTCTTTTAAGCAAAGGAAAAAGACAGTCTGTAATTACTTTAAGAAATGAAGGTCAATCTTTAAGACAAATCGCAAGAACTTTGCAAGTGTCTGTAACTGCTGTGGCCAAGACCATCAACCGATTTGAAGAAACTGGCACTCATGAGGACCGAACAAGGTCAGGCAGGCCAAGGGTGGCCTCAGAATCAGCGAACAAGTTAATCTGAGTCACAAGTCTGCGAAACCGGCGATTAACTGCCCCTGAAATACAAGCTCAGCTAAATGCTGCTAGAAGTACAGATGTTTCAACATCAACTGTTCAGAGGAGATTGCGTGAAGCTGGCCTAACTGGAAGAATTGCTGCAAAGAAACCATTGTTGAGTGCAGAATAAGAGGACGAGACTTGCCTGGGCCAAAAAAACAGAGAAACTGGACGTTTGAGGAGTGGAAGTCGGTCTTATGGACCAATGAGTCAAAATTTGAAATATTTGGGTCCAACCGCTGAGTATTTGTAAGATGCAGAGAGGGTGAGCGCATGAGTTCTGCATGTGTGGTTCTCACTGTCAAGCATGGAGGAGGCAGTGTCATGGTCTGGGGTTGCTTTGCTGGTGACGCAGATGGTGATCTTTACCAAGTCCATGGCAAGCTCAACCAGCATGGCTGTCATAGCATACTTCAGAGGCATGCTATTCCATCAGGATTACGGCTAGTAGGGCAGTTCTTCATTCTTCAGCAAGATAATGACCCAAAACACACCTCAAAGTTGTGCAAGAACTATCTGGCTAGAAGGAAAGTGAAGGACAACTCAATCTAATGACTTGGCCTGCCCAGTCTCCAGACCTCAATCCCATTTGGGACGAACTGGACAGAATAGTCAAAGCAAAGCTACCCACAAGTGCCATATATCTCTGGGAATTGCTGCAGAAGAGCTGGGAAGACATGTCGGGTGATTTCCTGCTGAAACTTGTTACCCGAATGCCTCATAGTTTATGAGGCTGTTATTAAGGCAAAGAGTGGCTATTTTGAGGAATCCAAGATTTAGAGACAATTTTCAATTTTCTTGAACATTGCTTTTCAATTCTAGTTGACATTTATTTTATATCAACTTATATTTATATTATCATGCAATACTGGCTTTGAGGATCAGCCTTGATTTGGCCTCCCCAGTGCATTAGTATACATAACTTTTGAATGAATATTGTTTATTTATTTAAATTTAATGTATTTATTGGAGTTAATTAGTTCAGTCTTTTCTGTTGAGTCCCACTGGCATCACAAAGTGCTTTACAGAGACAGGCTGTGAACTGTGCATTATATGCAGAATCACTTACAATAGGACATTGATTTAACATCTCATCCGCAGGATGGAGCACAAGGAGGTTAAGTGAACTTGCTCAGGGTCACACAGTGAGTCAGTCAGTGGCAGAGGTGAGATTTGAACTGGTGACCACCTGGTTACAAACCCTGGACTTTAACCACTGGACCACACTAACTCATAATGAAATGTGAAGTGGCTTTTAAAAAGCAAGCCTACAGACAACACAGTTAACAGTTATCATTCCAGCTATAGTTGAGGTGCCCATATTTTATATGTCACACTTATTTACAGATATGTAATAAAACCTGGTCATTCTTTACAACAAGTTGAGTGATGGCTTGAATTTGTTCTTATCAATAGAGCTTGCAGTATTTCTTCCTGACTGATGCACACCTCTGGTCAGGTTATCAAGCAGTGAAGGGCAAAGATTTCATGAAAGCAGCTGAACAGTGTTATCTGCAGTGCTGTCATGAACCAGTTCATAGAAACAAATACAGTATAAAAAATACATACAGACAAGATATGAATGAGTTACTTTGATATGATAGCTTACATAGCTTAAACAACTGCTGCCACATATCTGTGGGTCGATTTTAATATATATTTAACTGCACAGTATTGGAGGAAAACAAAGCAAAAAGCGTACCTTCAGTGATTCAGTGTGTCATCAGTGATTCATTCAACTTGTTTTTTTCAGTTTTAGTTGCCAAGTGAATATAATTCAAATGCAAAACGTGAATCTTGACACCTGCAATTATGGTGCTGACATTTCTGTTGGAGTGAAACGGGGCTATTAGCAGACAGAGCCATGTGTTTTCAGTCAGTTGGTTGGGTGAAGTACTCATTCTGTGAATAGGACTGTAATTATAGCACACTGATAGCAGAGCCTGTGAGTTCCATTTCCAGTTGGTTACCAAGTTTATGCCACATAGAGAGGGAAATTATAGAGTTCAAACCAGATATTAAAATAAATAAATACCCTCCAAAACAAATTTGTATGACACAAAAAACCCAACAACATTCTACTGCATTGTAGGTCACACAATCTGACAGGCCATCGGGGGACATTAGTTATTAAGATTCTTCTTCAAAGTCATGCAGGATCTGCTGTTTTATGTGTTTGGAGTTTAGAAGTTGTAAGTGGTCTTCTAACATTCTTTTGTGACACGTGTAGGGCTCTACATTTTCAGGTGCTATTTTTGGTCACGTGAAGTCCCTTTTATATTGAGTTGACTCTGTTTCTTCATTAAACTCTTGAAAAAAATGTGTATTGTGACCAAATTCACTTTAGTTTTTTCTCCTGTAACTTGAATGATATGATTCTGTTTCATTGATAAAAAAGGCAGCTGCTTACTTAATGCAAACTAAGCAAGTTCAGTTAAATTGCTTTTCCCAGATTTAAAATGCTAATGGCTTGTTGCAAAACTGTTCTAACCTGTTTTGGCAGTAAGCTTCCTCTTAATTACGATTTAATTAAATCAGTCTAACTTCACTCGCTGTTTGCGTTTGGTTTGAATTAAAAATAAGGAGCTGCCTTTTTTTTGTACAGAACCATAAACAGAACCATAGTCTCAGTCAAGTTACTGGAGAAAAAACTAGAGCACATGGCTCTAAAAAGGGGTGTCACGTTATCAAATTGATGCCATTGCGTGCCATGTCTCTCTCTCTCTGTTAGAAAGAGTTACACTGTAAAGAGTTACACTGTAAAGAGTTACACTAAGGCTTCTAATGTACAGCTGTGGGAGCTCATTTTAGGTTCCTTTGTGTGAGCTAAGACACATTTACCGGTAATAAAAATCTGACAGACCTGTGAGTTATGCTGGGAGTCTCGATACATTTCTGCGATAGGTAAACAGTGAACTGATTCTTATGCGATCGTTATAAAGAGGAAGTGCTGTATATTAAATGTAAATATCTATCATAACACTCGTTTAGTATGAAAAGCAGCTGTAACTTGCTACACATTAATGGAGCTACTCAACACTGAATCCTTTGAATGGGATCCATATTGATGGAGCTACTCAACACTGAATCCTTTGAATGGGATCCATATTGATGGAGCTGCTCAACACTGAATCCTTTGAATGGGATCCATATTGATGGAGCTGCTCAACACTGAATCCTTTGAATGGGATCCATATTGATGGAGCTACTCAACACTGAATCCTTTGAATGGGATCCATATTGATGGAGCTACTCAACACTGAATCCTTTGAATGGGATCCATATTGATGGAGCTGCTCAACACTGAATCCTTTGAATGGGATCCATATTGATGGAGCTACTCAACACTGAATCCTTTGAATGGGATCCATATTGCTGGAGCTATGGTTGCCACCTGACCCTGTTTTCCTGGATCGTCCCGGTTTTGAGGAAGGTGTCCTGGGATTTCAATATGGCTTCCTGGGGTGTTACAAGATCCTGTTTTTTAATCTTATCCCATTTATTTTACTCGTACTCTTCCACACCCAATTAGATAAGATCACCACAGTAACACTGCTGTGCCAATCCCATAAACTGAGCACAAGTTCATACATCAAGATAATGTTCCTGCAATACACACTATTAATTGGTTGTCAATACTAATAGTAATATTATCACTGTCACCTAACATCAATCAGAAAAACAAAACTATTATAAATAATTGTTTTCTTTTTTCAGGTTTATTGATCTGATCAGCAATGCTAATCCACTAGTGGCTGTAGTTGGATTATCTATGACTTCGCAGTAAAACTGTAGAGGCTGACAGTGCTGCTTCTCCCATTCTACTTCAGCCATGCTGAGGTTGAAAGCAGTGTTTATGGGGAGTTACAGGATATTAAATGCTGGCTGAAGTCACTGTCTTCTGTTGGGATGCTAACAGGCTTTAAATCTGAAGCTTCATTATAGACACTCCCATATGGAGACCAGGGATTTAAGGGCTGAAATACTGACCATGGCATGGACAAAAAGAAGAAATCATTGTCCCAGGCTTCACATATGTCAATATATAGTAATATATTGCAGCTGGACCTTCGTTTCCATGCACTTGCTCATTAGACATGAGGAGCCATATAAATGGCTTTTGTTAGGAACGCTAAAACAAAATCAATATTAGTAGTTTATCATACCAACTGTGGTCGGGTGTCATTTATTGAGCTGTTTTAAGAATTACTGTAAGAAGACAGAATACCTTTAATGCTTCCCATTAAGGCAATAAGCACTGCGGTAAAGGTTCTGAGTTGAGTTGCGCGCATCTTAAAAATAAATTCAGTGATTACAAAAATATTAATTCGTATTATTTTTCATTCAGAATGAGGTTTATTTGGATTCAGCACCGTGACTGATCCAAAAAATGTACTTTTTAACCTATTATTATTATTATTATTATTATTATTATTATTAAAAGTATAAAAAGGTTCAGTACAGTGGGTCCTTTTTATAGCAGAAAGTGCATCTCCTTATAATCTAAAGGCAGACATTAGGGCGGCCAAACAATTTGTACAGTATGAGAAAGTATTGTCTGCTGGTAAAATGAATATACTCAGGGGCAATGGGCATATTTATTGATCTGCTTTTATTTTATTGATCTGCTTTAGAAGAAAGGACTGAAATAAATGTCTTTCTAATTTCCAGGCAAGCATAATCAATGTGTACATTACAACTGTGTTTCTATTTCTCATCTGAAGCTGAAATTCCCCTAAACACCCAAGTTATATTTCCCACTTTGGAACCCCCTTGCTCTTTTCACATCAATACACACATGGGTAGAAACACAGGCACTATCTCCCCTCTTCTCAGATAGCTCAGTATAAAAGCACATACTGGATCATTTTAGTGCAACTCTTTATTTCACTGCAACGATAAAATGTCATTAAGTCTTCTGTGGTTTGAAACCAGGTTAGAAATCCAGCTTTATGTGCAGCACTTTACAGCTTGTATTGTTGCTGATCCGCCCAGAATTAAAATAGTAATAATAATGTACTGTGTTATTGATGTCCAGTAGAGTATTGCATTTGGGAAAATTGCGGTAAAGTACATTGTGCTATTTTATATTGACAAAAATAATAATTTTGTATAATATTGCTAATGTGTGGTTAAATCCATTTCTCTTCCCTTTAGAAGAATGTTTGGAAAGCTGATTTGGAGTAAGCTAATCTGTCTAAAGATGGCATTTTAAAGACAATTAAATATTGGTTTCAATAGACGCTGGTTTGTGGCATGTTTGTTTGTACAGCTCTTTCCAGTGGCTTGTAAAATGTGCACAATGTGTGCTTTGTGAGCAGCATTTCAATATGCACTGTTAGCTTGGGGAAGCTGAGTAAGAAGACATGTTCTGATCATGTGAGATGGCTTTGCTAGGAACTTGGAGTACAGAGCCAGCACTTTTCTTGTCTCCTGGGATACTCAATCAGGCTCTCTAATGTGCATCACTCCATCTCCAAAGAGGCATTTCCACCAGCTTGCTAAAAACATTTAGAAACAGCAAATGTGTTGGCGAGAATAACAAAAAAGAGCCGCTTGCATGAGAAAGAAATGCTTGCGTGAGAAATCTGGAAGCATGCGTGCTGAATAAATCAAAAGCAATCTCCAGCTATCATCCAATATATATTTTTTAAACTGAACAAAATGATATCAAGATACAGCCATGCTGCTTTAAAATAAATGAGCTTTAAGCTTGTGCAGTGAATATAAAAAGTGCATCTATTACCTGGGAATTCTTGAGAAATACTAATGCTAGGGTTCAGAGTTCCAATTCCATTCCAGAAAGTTCCGAATACAGTTTCATTCTGGTTCCATTCGGTGCACTGCAGCAGCCAGGTACCACCCTCCTGTTCACTTGATTAGGAGAGCGGCTGCCTTCTAGCATCCCTACCTAGCTCTCTGCTACTGATGAGACAGCGTTCGGAGGCTCAAGCTGTGTTAAAACCTGCAGCTATTTTAGCTTGCTTTTCCCAATAGGAATCGCTTGTTGAGTCGAGAAGATTTCTTTGACAGCGCCAGGGGTCCTGTATTGAGGGGAAAAAAACTAAAAAGAACAACAAAACAAAAACAGTGCAGACATGCAATCCCCCCCATTGCACATTGCTTGTTGTGCAGCAGAGTGTCTTGTTCATAAGCTGGGTGGTTCAAACATCGGGGCTGTTGTGATCATTCTTCTGTGAAGTATACAGTGCTGTGTGTAAGACAATGACGTCAACTCAATGATTATAAACATCTGCAAAAATATATACAGAAAGGCTGGTGATAAAATAATGAAAGTTGCATTTTGCCTGCACTGTTACAGTAAGATATTTTCATACTCTGCACAGTTCAATAAGATTGAATTGGATCTGAAACATCTGCTAGTGGTTTTGAGAGTGCATTCAAGATTGAAATTACATGATATTTATTCTTCTGGGTTTAACATACAATGGAATTTGAGTTAATGGGAAAATATGTATAAACAAATAGTTTAAAAAAAGTGTCATGCAGCAACTGTTTCTGTGACCTGCTAGCATGTTTAATATGTGATTCCATTCTTTCCCATTAGTAAACTAGGAAGTCATTTGTTTTTAAACTTGGCTTTCTTACTCATTTTTATAACGTTCCCTTTTTAGAAAGCTTCAACTCCTGAGTTAGTGTTTTTTTTTTTGTATTAAAAAAATGTAGTTTGTATTCATTCACGAAACTGTTCTTGACTAGTTGATTTCTTTAATGAAAACCAAACCTTTAAAAAAAAATATTCTGTAAGTAGCGTTTCAATAGCACAACCTGTATGGATAGGGACGCGTGTTTAAAATGACTGTAAAATGTGTAAATCATAGTCTAAAGAGTAAAGGCCCTAGTGTTTCTTCCTTTTATATCTAGATATTTTCATTTCATTTTAAACTTTTTCAGCACAACTGGCGAGTTTATTTATTAAATGCTGTTTGGTTCCCGTACTATATATAAATCCGCACAGTAGTCTCAAGACCTTCAGTGCACGGATAGCCTAAAGCATGTGCTTCTACACTGCTCAGATCGGGGTTACAAATGATGAATTAATAAATTAACCAGAAGAGAGAATGCTTAAAACTAGACTTTGTTTGTTTAAATCACAAACTGCATAGAGTACCTGGATTGACATGATATGGAATTAAGTAAGTAATATGCATACTCGAGTGTGACGTGGTGAATGCATCTTCTCAAATGTAGTAGTGACTTTTTTCCTTGTGTCGTGTCGTCTAATGTGATATTCTTAATTACATTTGTACTTTTCATTATCTGTTGTTGAATCACTGACGGGATTGTCAGTGGATACAGAATTACTTCACTAGACTAGATCAAAAGCAAACCAATTGCATATTGTATTGTATAGTGCTGCAGGTCAGCCAAAAATCACTGCTTGTCAGGCTGAGAGGGGGATGTCACCTCTGCTGTAGCTGATGGACTGATTTGCCATTATTATTATTATTATTATTATTATTATTATTATTATTATTATTATTATTATTATTAGTGTCCTCTGAATGCCATTTTAATTCCATAACTGCCATTTAAATGCTAAACCATAACAAAACATGTATACAGGCTTTTATTTATTTATTTATTTATTTATTAATTAATTATTTGTCCTGCGGTTGCCTTTAATTACTTTTTCTGCACATTTACATTTAATTACTTTTTCTAATTTGTACAGTGCCTATAGAAAGTCTACACCCCCTTTCAAAATGTTCACCTTTTGTTTCCTTATAGCCTCCACCTGTGTTAAATTCACATGATTTCAGGATAAATTCAGCAGTTCCTGTAGGTTCCCTCTGCTGGGTAGTGCATTTCAAAGCAAAGACTCAACCATGAGCACCAAGGCGCTTTCAAAAGAACTCCAGGACAAAGTTGTTGAAAGGCACAGATCAGGGGATGGGTATAAAAAATATCAAAGGCCTTGAATCACGGTCATGACTATTATTAAGAAGTGGAAGCTGTATGGCACCACTAAGACTCTGCCTAGATCAGACCATCCCTCCAAACTGGGTGACCTTTTTATATTGTAGCCTGTTTACACCTCCTTTATCCATCACTTGTTTTTCATCATGTATATATGCATGTATGTAAGTGTCAAGCATTTACTACTGAATGTCACACTTTTAACCATCAGATAGGATATACGTGCAACCCCTAGATGTAATAGTAAAGGCTGCCTTTACACCAAATATAAATGCAAATAAACCAGTTGCAGAATGAGAATCTGAAGCTGTGTTTTGCTCTTTGATTAAGAAGTCTAGGTACTGTGTATTGACGTAGTAGTTACTTAGTAAATACATGTATACTTGCACGTAATTTGCAATGTTGTTTTGCATAGTTCCAATATACTTAATGTGTAATTTGTTTTTGCAAAACATATGTAACTACACAATTGTATCTGAAAAGGGTTAGAGTTCTGTTGTGCAAAAAAGATTCACACATTAAGTACTTTGTAACTGCGCATAATAACATTGTAATTGTGTATAAGTACACGTGTATTTACTATGTAACTACTATGTAAATACACAGTAATTTAGAGACACTTGATGTAAACTTTAGATAGCAACAGTATGCACCCAAAAAAACAACCTGAATGCAGATGTGGTGTTGACAGTAAGCTACCCATCTTTTTAGCAGTTAAATGGAGCAAATGATTACTGATTTCCGATAGGTTGCTTGAGCACGTAGAGATTAAGTGGGAGATGATGGCAGAGAGGGCATTCCGTTGGGATCTTTATTGACTCTGGCTGGAAAGGGACTCGCCGAGTGACCTAGATAGACTGTCTTTATTGTGGCATATGACTGGAGCTCGTCCTGGCAGTGCAATACTGCACAAAGACCCCTTTCAGCCCCAGGCAGATGAAAGGGGAGGAAACAGCTGCTTTGGCTTCATCTCATTCAGGTCAGAACTTTGACTTGGTATGCAGTCATTGATGGTAAATAAAAATAACCTATTACATATGAAGGGGCTTCCACAAAAAACAAGAGCTCCCAGTCATGCATGCTGTATTACTTACCCGAGCCTCCTCACTTTGTGATGGTTCAAATAAGCCTTTATATACATGGACAGTTGGATATTCAAGTGATATTAGATGGCAGTTCAGTTTGAAAATCTTTTTTTTTTTTTTTTTTTTTGGTTAAACATCATAATAAAGTTGGCTCGTGTATTGCACATGTTCGATTGATAACATTATTGTTCCATTCCTGCTTGTTTGGCTTATGACAGTTTTTTCAGTTGCAACCCACACACTTGGCACAGATGCCTGCAAACAGTTTTTGACCCTGGGTTGCGTTTCTCTGGGATCCTAGGTTTAGGGTACCTGACACTTTTTTTGAATGGAAGTTTAAATCAACACGCTTTGGGGATGTGCAAAGGACAGCCTATATATGCCATGCCATATATATAATATTATTTTCATTCTTGTAGCCAACATGAGTAGATTGATAACATTTTACTTTGGCTTTAACCTGCTGTTACAGCACAATGCTACATGGTTTATGTTACATATGGGTACAGAAATACTGTCATCTCAGTAAAAGGTGTTCAGTGATTGAGTTGACTTTGGCTTCATGCTAAATCAACCATTCTCAAATCAACAAGACAGTCCTGGATCTATACAGAAAAAAATGTTTTTTTTTTTCTAGCATTTAACACTGCAGTAAGAATCATTTAATTAGTCTGCAGAGTTCTCTTTTGGTTTGAGACACAACATTGAAGTTAATTAAGAGATATTTAACCCCTTCTCTAATTAAGCCTCAGCTTGTTGTCTTGGAAACGGTTACAGTGCACAGGCTTTCTGAGGAAAGATGATTTTGATCTGCAGTGTTGAACATCCAGAATGTCATCCTTTGTAAAGCCTGCTGCATTATACATATAAGAAAGTAATATTTAAATATATATGAATGTCCTGCTATTTTCGCATCTAACTGTATTCTAGGAATTTACAATGATCCTGAAGTGTAGCAGCAATAAAGAATATATACACAGCAGTCACAACCAGTGAAAATCAAAGCGTGTAGGTTCTAGTTTTAATTAGGATTTAAATATGTTTATTCCTTTTTCCTTTCTAGTTTGATTTCTCAGTTGAAAATCTCCCCTGACTCTTGCTGTTCAGTGAACAGCCCGGCTCCTGTAAGTGTGATGTTCAAATGCTGTTCTCTTGATAGTGAGCTGCACAATGACCTGACTTCCCTTCACGGCTTTATTAACTGAAAGTGACTGTTTCAGCTGGAATCCTGGAAACGTGCACACGCTTCTGTCCCTTCAGTGGCCGTCCGTGTGGAGCAGGAATGTTTATAGCATTGCATAAATGTCCTCCCCTTCCACTCCTTTGCGTGTCTGGCAGGCTGGCAGGTGATGACCTGGCCCTTCCCATGAATAGGCATTAAAGTACCCGTTTTTCATTGACTGCATCTGCAACCCCAGTGTTCTTGACATGGCTCTCTTATTGATTTGTAAAGTCTGAAGGTATTGTTAGATTATTATAATAGTAATAGTGACTCATCCTCACATATATTTCTGCGTTACACCCGATAATATGTTGAACTGGGTTTTCTTCCACTTTGGAATTGCTGTAATTTCTTCATAGTTTTAAATATAATACCAAGCATCATTAATGGGGCCATAGAGTAACAGCAGGTTCCAGGGGATAATGTGTATTTTGTAGTTCAGTGACTTGCTGTAATACTTTGCTATTTGCTATTCTCGGTGCACTCCACGGAAGCAGCAATATAATCTGTTACGCTATAAAAGAGCGGTAACAAAAAATAGTCAAAACATCATTTTATATTTTCAGTTTTTTTTTTTTGTTTAATTTACAGGGTGGAGACTGTGTCTAGAGGAGATCCTTTTGTAAAGTGTGCACATGGTGAAACTACTTCCTTGTAAAGTGCCTGCAATTATACTGTGCAGTCTGGTGTTCAAACACACTCATATTACCTCTGTATGAAAACTCCTAGTCAGTAATTCTGCTCACATAAGGCCTATTGTCTGCACAACTGCTGCATTCTCATAAAGAGGTGTATAAATTCTGAGCATAGTAGTCTTGCAAAGGGTTTAATACACCCTGGATACAAACGGGGCATCGGTCTAATCAAGGTTTAGCCTGGTTTATGAAGTCGCTGTCAGGTGCTACAATGAATGTATTTATTTATTTTCTTCTGTTGCTTAATAAACTGCAGACGAGTAGCTAAATAGGACGAGAAAGACCCTTGCATTCTTGGTTGATTTTATTTGCATTGCTCTGCATGCCATAGGTGATCAAAAAGCCATGTTATCTGTTTACAAAACCAGACTCATTCAACCAGTGAGAGATTTGTTGTTGCTTATTTATCATTTATTTTGGGGTGGGGTGCAATGTGACAATGGTTTGTTTTCATCCTGTGTGTTTTTTATTTAATCTGACAAGTTTAAAGAAATGTTTGTTTAGTCGTTCTTCTTTTTATGCGAGTACTTCCTATTCATACCCTATACCACATCCCAGTGCGATCCCAGGCTTGTATTTCCTCTTACAAAAGCTGTGTTGTGGCTGGAAAACAGGGTTTAAACTACAGCACTGTCCACTGAAAACAAACGTGTTTACCGTCTCAGTGATAGCTTTACTCATGCAGCTCATTTGTTTGTCTTTGTGATTTGTCTTTCAAATCAGGGGAACCCAGTTGAAATGCTAGCCCCTGTCTCCCAAAGGGACACGAAATCAAGTTGTATTTATATGAGTATTTTCCAATATGGAGAGGAAGAGCTAGATAAAATAGTGACGTCATTAGCTGAACATCATGTGTGCTGACAGTGACTGTATATCTATTCAATCAAGGGTTTGCTAAACACTACCAATAGTGGTCAGTTTCTATTTTATCCTATTTGCAGATACAGAGTGTGGTGCTCCCTGTGGTAATGTTGTGTTTAGGTGGTGGCTGGGCAGGGGAATTTCCGATCCCTTATTTTCTTTTATTAGTTTGGTTTTTAAGTCAGTTGGGTTTAGCAGACTACCTAGGATTGCTTTGTGAAACTAGCCCCAGCACCCTGATTTTAGATTGGCCAGTAACCACGTGTTCACTTCAGCAAACTGACTAATTGATTCACCTCTAAGACAGGGAATAATAAAAAGGATCCAGTCAGTTTAGTGTAGGGGGAGAAGTGATGACATACATGTGTACCGTTACAATATGACTCCATGTTCACTGGGATTGTTTGGGACAGTTCAGGCTTTTCAACTCGCATTGCAATGCATTTGGGTACATTTTACTTGTCTCAGGTACCTACCACTTGTTTCTTTTGCAAAGAAAAGCCTAAACTGGCCCAGTGAACATGGAGTCATATGTTAACCCGACTCGTGAGACGTGTTACTGGGGCTCTGAGCTACTAAGGAACTGTGCTTTGCAGTTAAAAGACCTTTTGATTTTTAAGCTGAAATCTACTTCTTGTTTACTATGTTTAGCTGTTTGACCTCTTCAGTACTGAAAAGAAAGTGAGACCCATTACATGGTAGCAGTACATATGTAAGAGTCCACTCTGTTACCTTAAACAGCCAGGTAATTATCATAACCACGGATACAGCTGTTATATAATGAAAGAAAGTTGTTCTAAAAAGCAAACCAATTTGACCTAGATGTATTGTTTTAGTAGTGTTGTATTAGCTACAACCAGGAGCATCTTTACAGTGCTGTGTTTATACACTAAATGGTGTCAGCTGTGTTTCGATTTTCTGGTTTAAAGTTTGTCCCGTTTTTTCATTTTCTTTTCTGGGGAGTTTAATAGTAATAGATTATTGGATTTCAATTTCCAATTTGAAGCTTCTTTTTGTTGACTATCTGTCACAGTAGGAGATTGTATTGAGGAGTTCTTTCTGGGAAAGGGATTGGCCCTTATAATAATCTTTGCCAACATTATATACACTTAACAGAATAAGGGTTCAGCATTTCCTTTTCCCAGGCTCATTTTATAATGTGCTCCCTTGGGGGTGACTGACTGACTTCAATGGTACTGGCAGGAGAGACATTGCATTGATCACACTACAGAATGCATGTACTGTGCTGAGAGCCATACTGTATGCATTCTAAAATGTCAGGAGTGTCAGAAGCCATGCATCACCAGAACTTGCTACAGACAGACCAGAATGTGCTGATGGACAAATGCATTGGAATCGCCACGTTGGGTCGACCTTGAATGTTTTGGAATTGAAAGCATAACTTCAATTGTTTGGTAGAATTTAGGAATATGACTACGCATTCTGATTTAATCATTGATAACTACTTTGATACTGAACACAGGGTCTGACCCACAGACTGTTGAGCTATTCTTTATTATACCCAAGATATTCCTGCCTTTTAATTGTTCTGGCTGACTGCCATGAAGTTCTGACCACTTTAAATATGAGACAAAGTGGTATACTCTCATCAGTCAGCACAGTATTGCACACAATTAAAGGATGGGTTTCCTTATCTCGTCTACGCCAAAGCACTAGCCTTTTCTCTCCTTATTAATGGATGTAAGCATTGCCACTGTAAACTAGCAACCCATGATGAACCCTGATGTGCTAGGGTGAGTCTACGCATGCACTTGTACCAGCTGGGCAATACAGCCCATAAGGACTGGCTCTGGTCAGTGTTTGCTTTTAGGAAGTGTGTTCGTACTGTACGCTACAGGGACTAAAATTTCAGTCCCACAGCAAATGCATTTTTGGCTTTCCTAGGAAACTGTAAAGGTTGTCTATTTAGATGCAGTGTCCCACAACAAATTAAACACTTTTAATGCACTTCATCAAAACACAGACCTGTAGAGATACGAGCTTCCTGCCCCTTTGAAACACTGAATAGCTGTTATGTTCTGTTTCTAACACCCTGAGATTTAGAATTGTATCTAATAAGGCTTGTAGTAAAGTCTGGAATGGCTTAAACTGTAGTTGATTTCTTTAGTTTCATCGCTGGACGATTTTTGTTCAACGGAAGAGCATCTAAATGCCATATCAGCTTTAAGGTTACTGTAGGTTACCACATTGGGTACCAGAAAACCTAGAATGGGGTGGATCAAAACCATTTTGAATTAAAATACTTTAAATTCCTTTATTTCCATCCATACATTTTTTTTCTTTGTGTGGAAAGCCATGCAGGTCTCGATACAAGGCTTCCATTCTGTGCACCCTGACTGAGTGTCCCTTGATGACCCAAGCAGATGAAACCAGGAAGAAAGCTTTCAACTTTTCCTCCCACGTCATTGTTGTCAGCAGTGCTCCTCCTTGTCAACCTGATTCACCTGAAGAGTCAAAACTGGTAACTGAAGCTCGTTAGCCCTGGCCTATCCGTTTCAGGCCTGACTGACGATGCTAGGAGACAGGTTCATTTTATATGATTGCTTGTGGTCTTGCATACCAAGTCATTTTCAACAGCTCTGGGTAGTAGAATACGTGTAATTGTGTTTGTTTTGATTGACTGTTCACTCACCCAGTGATTGGTGTTTGGTATATCTGCCCATATTCCAGATCTTAATTGAGCAACAGGAATCTGTCAATCAGTTATTCAAGTTCCACCCCTTTATTCCATCTTAAAACAAAGACTACAGTTGTGAAGAATTACTGCAGATAGCTTATTTTATGAATGCATCTATTTTAAAAAGAGCTCCATGATAATATCTGTGTTTTAAATGAACATATGTGTTGATTTAGTATTTTGCTAATGATTTATAGAATTAAAAAAAAAAAAAAGGTTGACATTTAAACCTACCCAGGTTACCTCTTACATCAATACTTCTGTCAATTGCGTTTTTGTTTTTTGAAAGCTGCTGTTAAAACATGCTTTAAGATGACAGTTCATCCCCTAAATGAAAAAAACAGTAATCAAACAGGCATTTTTACCACCATCAGACACTTTCTCACCATACTGAGGCATGCATTAGACAGTTCTCCTTTGGAATTCATGCAACAACTGCCCTGGCACCATATTTTCAATCAGTTTGATCCAGTTCAGCAGGAATGACCCAGTCGCAACTGAAGAAAAAGATGCAGCAAATCCAGTGAGGTGCTAGAATTGAGCAACAGAACCAGGATTGTAGGATTTAAGTTGGGTAACAGTGCCTTGTTTTTTTCTGAGAATGACTCCTAATCTACCATTGGAAATGATGATATTCCTTTTTTCCTTCGGATCTCTACACTTCCTGTGGCTGAATTCAACAGAATGCAGTGTGGCCTGATGGGTAATTTGCCTGGCTTGCAGTTGTCGCAGAGTCCACATACATCCACGGTGATTAATGGGCTGTCAAAAGTGTTCAATGACTGTAATCCATGAAAAAATATGTTTATGTTTTTAATTTCTAATTTAATTCCTGTGGGTTGTATGTGTACTGCTATGGCCAACACTTACATCACCCTATAGAATTAACTAATTTAGTTTCATAGTTGAATGAAACCTGCTAAATAATGTGAAGTTAACATATTGAATTACATACCGCTTTTTACTTTTTCATATACTAAACAAAAACCTGACCCTAAAATTGAAAAAATATGACATTTCAAAATCGAACATGAAAGATTTTTGCAGTTTCTTTGATTACAGGATGTTAAACACAAAAGATCAAAATGTTATATATATATATGATTTTAAATGGTCTCAACCCTAAAATTCTAGGTGATGCAAAACTTTTGTCCACAGCTGTAGGTACTGTATGTCAAGAGTAAATGTGTGTATACTTGAGCTAGTTTAGCCTTCCACTGAAAACTGAACCTAAACTCTCAAATGTCATCCACAAAATTATTCAGTATTCAATTAATTTGCTTTGTTTTTCATTAAACAAATCATTTTAGCGCATTCTGTATTGCTTACTATGGGGAGCGCTTTTAGCAGTCCAGATTTTTTGTATTATTGTGTGTTAGTGTCTGGATTGTTCTCTTTCTGTTAATTTTGCACAGCCAGAACATGTCTTAGTGTAAACGCTAGAGATTCGGTTACTGGAAGCCCTCAGAAAAATAGAAGAATGCAACATGTTTTTAAACTAGAAATGCACTTTAATTACTACTGATGAATTGCATACAATAAGAGCCAGATAAGAAATCAAACTTTTAACCCTTGACACTCAGTAAATGTGTTCTCTACAATATTCTAATTCAGTTTTTCATATCGGTAAAATGTCATCATCTGTTCAATGGCTTTAACATAAAGGAGGAATTAGGGTTAAGGACACACTCCACATGAAAGGGAAATAAAAATAAGAGATGCCATCTAAAGAGTTGTTGTTTTATGTGACAGTTTAACTCCATGCTGTTTACAAACACCTTCCACTTCGTAATGCTTTCTTGTGTGTTAACATGAGCAGTTGCAAATTGCCTTGCAGCAGCGTAATCATTTAGGTGTTGCAGTAAAATGAATTTTCCTAACGCTGTTTTGTTGTATCCAGTTAAAATAACTAATTTTTAACAGTAGTGAGGAATTGCACTGCATTTTGTCCGCCTTAGACGGGACATTAAGATAACTTTTCTTATAGTCCTAATTATTAGGCTTTTTTTTTTTCCTTCCCAAAACTTTAAACAGCTGCTGCTGCTTCGAAGCTGTGTAACTGATCAGGTTCTGACTTGGCACGTAACAAGCTGGAAAAATTGGCTGTCTAATGCTGAAAAAATTTTGCTGCTGCGTCCTTGCAGTTGGCACCGTGACGCATTTTTCGATAAAACCTTTTTAAATCTTCTTCTTGGGAACAGGTGAAGTGATTGATCAGAAACTTGGCATATATCATCAGCATCCATACCTGCATCAAGTTTGCGAAGCAGAAGTTGCTGTGATAAATTTTTGTCAAAATGGCTGCCACAAATCTTATCGAAACGCGCCCCTAACAACAAACTGCTGCTGTTTGAAAACCGTTTGTCCAACATACTCCAAACTTGGTAGTTATTGTCCCACTAACAATTGGATACAATTATGTGAAAATGGTTGTTTTATAAAACAAAATGGCCGCCACTTAAACGTTTACATTTATCATCAGCATCCATACCCACATCAAGTTTGCGAAGCAAAAGTTTCTGCGATAAATTTTAATGTCGAAATGGCTGCCACAAACTTTAACGAAACACGCCCTTAACAGCAGACTGCTGCTATTTGAACACTGTTTGACCAACAAACTCCAAACTTGGTAGTTATTGTCCCAGTAACAATGGAATACAAATATGTCAAAATGGTTATGTTTTATAAAACAAGATGGCCGCCGGGTGTACGTTTATGTCCGAAATTTAAAACTGCCTAAGTTGACAAACGATTTACTTGACTAACTCGAAACTTCACAAGCAACATCCTTGACACTGTAGCAATACAACTGACTTTTAAGAAACTGGTGTTAAACTGAAATGGCTGCGTGACGCACTTCTTTTTGAAACCTCCCGAAATGTTCTTCTTTGCACAGTTGAAGTGATTGATCTGACACATGGCAGGTATTATCACCATCCAAACCTGCTTGCAAAACAGAAGTTGCTGTGATACAATTCAATAGTAAAATGGCTGCTGCAAATTTCACCAAAACGCGCCCTTAACAGCAGACTGCTTTTATTTGAAAACCGTCTGACCAACAGACTCCAAACTTGGTAGTCATCATTCCGGTGACAACGGAACACAAATTTGTAAAAATGGGTTATGTTTCATGAAACAATATGGCTGCCACTCCTACATTTTCTTCTTATATTTAGAACTGCTTCCATTTAAAAATGGTTCACTTGATTAACTCCAAACTTGAAAACCATCGTGCCTGTGTCGGTAAAATTTACATTTTCAAAAATGGCATTTGTGCGTTAAACAAGATGGCCGCCTAATGCATTTTTGGAAAAAACAAACTTTCAAAATCATCTTCTGTGGTACTGTTGAAGTTGCTGATTAGAAACTTGGCATATTGAGAACTAAAAACGCTTAGACGGGTACTGATACTGGGGCTTGGGAGCCGTAAAACTGCCTGGCAGTTCTAGTTTTACCTTATTTTTCAAGACACATTCTGTTACAAATAACTATTGCCTTCACTAAATCAAATGCAAATTTACTGAGTGTACAGTAATAATCTTGGGGTACACAGAGGTGCCCTGTTTGTTCTTATGTCACAATCACACCGAGATGTTGGTAGTAATAATGTGCAAGTCATACAGCATGATTTAAACCCCATAGGCTGACATTTTTCAGGTCCCTCAGGACTCGCAGATTCACGCTTGATGATTCTCGATCTTTTCCTCTCAATAGCATGTGGGCATCTGGGCAGCTTTCACTTAATGAGTCCTGCCAGTCAATACTTGCCCTTGGCATCTGTCGAGACTTGGGACACAGGTATGTGCTTGTCATCCAGCCTTATTTTGTAAGGAGTATTTTATCATATAAGTGGCTAGTGGCTAGTAATGCTTTCAGTGAGTTGGTTCAATAAAGAAAAGACTTTGATTTACAAGAGTTTTCAAATTTGAAATCCATATTACATTGTACATTGTCGTACTAAATTAATAGAAGAGTGATAAATTAGGTTAAATATAGCAGGTGTTTAATAAGCCATGATTTTTGTATTGATAGTTTTCAAAGCTGGCATACTCTACGGAATAAGCTGGAGCAGCAAGTTAGCCATGCATGCTTATTTAAAAAATGCTCAAGCACATTGCTTGGGGGGGGGGGGGGCATAGTTTAAGGCCTTGGTGGAATTTGGCAGCAAGTGTCATGGAATTTTCTGTCCAAGAAGCAGATGGAATGTTGGTTCAGTGTTTCATTTAAAGACTGGCATTCCAGCAACATTGTCTCCTTCCTGACATACCATTGCTATTTTTATATTGGGGGTGTTGGTTACTCGGTTACTTAAACTTATGGTTACTTGAACCCTTGACCTTGTGTCACAAAGGTAAGTGTGAGACTTACAGAGCCAGCATGTGATAGCCTTCGCACATGCCATTAACTACTAGGAAAGTAGGAGTGAGTGACAGACTCTTCTGTAGTTATTTTTAGAATAAGGGTGTTCTGTATTAAAGTGCCTTACTTTACCTTGTTAACTCTCTAATGTTAACCAAGGTAAATAATTAAATCATCTTGTAATAATTAACCTCCACTCACATAGCTGAGATGCACAGTATTCCTTGCTTTTTTCATTTTAAAAGAACTAGTTAAGAATATACAATTTAGAATATTTTCCATATATTCATTTTTAGTTTTTTGTTGCTGGTTTTCCTTATATAACATGTGCTACATACCTAAGATACAACAGAAACTAAAATAAATAATTCTATCCCCTGCATTGACATGGAAATAATAATTAAAAAAATAAAACACTGTCTTTGTTTCAAATACATTTGTGTAATTGGAGTGGGAGCCTGAACTATTGCTAGAAGAACAGGGTCACAGAATCATCTAGAGCCACTGACACTGACTGCATGCTGGCAACCCGGGCATTGTGAATGTGCACCTGCTGCTGCTGCTGAATCCCAGCCATGCCTACTGTTCTTTAGTTCAGTAAACAACTCTTGGACACACTGAGCTGTATTGCAGCTGCCAGCAGAGGGCTGAATGTGCTTTGCATAACCTAAAAGCAACAAAATATAATTAACAAATGTAAAACATGTATTTAATTATGCTGAGAGGTTTACTGTGTATTTGTGTATATGATATAAAGTGACTTTGCAACAGAAATGGTGAACTCGACACCTATTGCCTGCTAATGGGAAGGGAAGCGACCCTGCTAGTGTTCAGTTGCACGAGGCGTTTAAAAGCCAAGGCCCTCTCCAGTACTTGTAGCAGACGCTGCAAATGAAGAGACAGGCTGGATTCACAATAGTGCCCTACCCAAATAATATTTAACTCTCTGACCCCCATCCACTGCAGCAAGTTCTAGTTGATAGACATGGAGTCGTGGTGCTGTCCATTTAATAAAACTAAATATTCTCAATAAAATCTAAAAATCTCAATTTATGCTGGTGTCTGGCAGCTTTTATATTTTTTTCCCAGGCTGCAGCAGTGTGATTTGTGTTTTACAATCTGCAAATCTAGGATGTGAGCTTATTGGGCCAAAACAGCTGAAATGGACAGGATTTTGTTTTGTTTTGTTCTATAAACAAGCTATTCATGAAGTGCTGCATGTACTGCTCACTTAACCCCCAGATAGCTGTGTTAGTTATGACAGCATGCAGTATTGCCCTGGTGGAGTTTGCAGAAATGTGTTTTTGTTAAAACTTGGTACAGGGGCCATGTACAGTACTTGATGCTGGGTAAATGTTTAAACAAGGAAGCTTTGAAAAACAGCCCGGCATCGTCTGAAGAAGTATAGATTGCAGAAACAAGATCATCTTCTTTCAGACGAGGACACTGAAGGAAAGTAATGCTTGGTGCAGGAAAACATCTTTCCTGCAGCGTCTCCATGAAAGCACACATTGTTTCTCTCTTCCTCCCATCCAGTCAGGAGAAACACTTCACAAGGCGTCTGTGCTTAGAAATCTTGTCAAAGAGAGCCTGGGGTTTCCAAAGCAAAGGTCAACCAGAGGATGCCAACATCACGCCTTGTATTTAGTAATTACAATCCAAATGGATAAGGGTCACCTGTTCACTTTACAGACCTGTTATCTCATCAGAAACCGTCCATGAATCGTTTATTGAGGAACGCACTTTAACAAAGTCATTAAGACCTGATAGTAATTAATACCAGCAAGTGTTACAAAAATGATTTAATGAATTGCGTATTAACACCAGGGTGTTAGTTTATGACTCTCTCACATCACGGTTATCAGTTTGAGACTTGTTTGTGCAGTTTCAGATCCCCAATATTATGAGCAGGGTTGAGGGATTCGCTGATTCATTCTAGTGAAAGCCAGGTCAGGGTGCGTGGAGAACACAAGAGGCTTGCTGACTGCTGCTACTGGCTGGAATCTGCTGATTACAATTCTGACGGCTTGTCATGTGCTGAGATAACAATTCAGACAAACCATCAGCTGATGCCGAGACTCCTATATCAAACAGCACACCATAAACAGAATGCATTGCCCTGCAAACATCATCGTAGGTCAAAATCAGCTGCTTATTGGAGAGCAAAATGTCATGAGAATGCAACACTTTGAATATTGGATTTTTTGCAGTAAAGGATCTGCAGTAAACTTTTTGCATAATGCTAAATTTGACATTTTAATTAAGGTTGACTTTTTATAATTAATCATAAAGGCAAGCACTGTCAAACACAGCACTGATTATTATGGCAAGCTACCCACAACAAAGTAATGTAAGAGTAATTTTGCTGGTAGAAATGTCAAAGTTGTTCTTGTAACACAAAGTTTATTATGTATCAAAAACAAGGGGCCATATCAGAGTAATTGCTGTACCTCTGTACTCCGCCATGGCCCATTCAAGTTGGATAACTTCTTCTATCCAAGCATCCATTGTAATACATGTGTCTCACTGCATAATATTGTGTTGGATAACCAAAGTTAGTCCAGGTTTCTTCAGAATTTTTCTAATCACAGTTATTATCTTTCATGTTGAATGCATTTTGTACACAATGCAATGATATACATGATAGCTTCTTTTATTTTATTCGGTGGTTGTATTTTGTTTAAAGCTCTGCCCCTCAGCACTGAACGCTTAAACCCTTGCTGCTGTGCTGTGTGTTTATGCTCTGGCTAAGTGTGTTTTAATAAACAGGCTTCTAGAACATTCCAGGCAGTCTAGTGCAGAGACCCCAGGTAAAGACTAACAGCAGAGGCTGAGTCACTGGTCGGGCGTTTTTGAACATCGGCTTTCAAGCAACCTGTAGAATACGAGCACCTCTTACTGTATGCCGTTGACCTGTCAAATTCTTACTGTAGCGCCATCTGCTGGACTGACGACATGCTGTTCATTTTTTTTTATGCTATTGGTATGGTCAGATAAAGGTTTACATTCAACATGACCCTGACCTTTCACACCTGACACCCAGTTGAAATCCCACCAGTGTGGCTTTAGAAGGTATTTTCTACTGGATGGCAAGGTTCTGTCTTGCTAATCCATGAAGACAATGCTGTAACACATGGCAACTGCATACTTGCTAGCATTTGGAAACTGTTCAGCGGGATGCTCGTCCAACTCAACACCACACGACCAGCATGACAGTAAAAATAGACACAGTGAAGCGGTCTTGCCTTTGTATGCCGGTAAGTTACTGATCTGCAGATGTGTCAGCCACACGAAGAGCACAGCGTGTGGTTTTCACTATCTCCGCTGTGCAGAATGAATACATTTTTTTCTATGTGTAATTATCAGGACTTTCTTCCTATGCATCGGGACGCGGGACATTTGCTAGGAAATCGGGACTGTCTCGACCATATAGGGACTGTTGGCATGTGTGGGCAACTGAACTGATGCTATCAGCTTGAATCTGTCTTAAAGTATGTGATGCACAGTGTGTGTGATACAGTGCCATTATATCTGTCCCCAGTTGTTGAGATGAGATGAGGTTAAAAACTCAATCCACAAATACAGAAAAGCCTGGCTTGCTTGGGGTCGCATGGTCACGGTCTGCCTCTGTCCTGTTCCCGCATCTTGTACATTTGGCTGCAGCTGATCATGGAGTGAAATGGACAGTGTTGTGTGATATATGTCTGTTAACATTCTGTCCTGTCGTTTTCTAATAAAAACTTTACGTTCAGAATTCTCCCAGAAGCAACTCGTGTGCTAGATCCGTCCCTTCAATGGGAAATACAACATGAAAAAGAGTGCAGGATATGTTCATCCATGTTATCATTTGTAGAGGCAATAAAAAAAAAAAAAAAAAAAAAAAAAAAAACATTAAAAAAATCAAATACACATTTAACATTATATGGGCCTTTTTCCTGTAGGAAAATGTGAACTGTATAAAGTGTTGATGCATGTTATAGTCAGGAATGTTCAGGAATTATTTTGGTAGCTATACATGCTTTACAGCAGTCATTCTGCTCAAGTTTCTTGTACTGTGGAGCTGGTTATGTTCTGGGAAGATTTTGGAACCTACTGTACAATTGTAACCTCGAACTTTACTTTGCAGTGTTATAGCTGTTGTTTAACTTCTGAACAATATCACTTAGTATTCAGGAGCTGTAGCACCAGCTTCAGCATTTTTTTTTTTTTTATATGGTAATGTATTAATGCTGCCAGTGTCCTGCTGTTTGTTGCACATTTTAAAATGGACCCATCCCTCAATTTAAAGCAAATCTGTTGTTCGTGTCTGTCACCGGATAAAAATGTTTTTTTCGGCATGTTTAATTGATGGCTGGTTTAAAAAAAAAAAAAAAAAAACTTCATCCTGAAAATGAAAGATTCATCCCAAGAGAGAAGAGAGAGAGAGAGAGAGAGAGAGAGAGAGAGAGAGAGAGAGAGAGAGAGAGAGAGAGAGAGAGAGAGAGAGAGAGAGAGAGAGAGAGAGAGAGAGAGAGAGAGAGAGAGAGAGAGATAGAGAGAGAGAGAGAGAGAGAGAGAGAGAGAGAGAGAGAATATGAAATACAGGCATCATTTATATGCCTTGAAAGGTGACAGATAGTGAATCCTCAAAACCTGGTCTTCAGAGCAAGCATCTTTTGTGGTTTTCTTAACCTGGGGCTGTTGTTTAATCATCTCCAATGAAACTGCCATCTTGTATTAGTGTGCCAGGACTGCCGTTACATGCCTTTAGCTTGACAAGCAACAGCATGCTGTGTCTGCAGCCTGCTGTATGGATTTCTGTGATCAGTCACACATGTACACAAGTACATGCAGTACATCTCTCTCTATTTATATCTCTGTTTATATTGGGAGATATTTAAGCAGGTTCTGTCCACTAACATTTTATTTAAAAGTAGTTTCCATTGATAATCTTGAATTAATTGAAAATAACTGTGTAGGGAGAGTTACATTTAATACTATAACCATCTGTCTGTCGATCAATAGCTAATGGTCGTTCCCTGTTCTTGCAGAGCTGTCTGTTCTGTACTCTGCATGGTCATGTGTTTTTTTTTTTTTGACCTGTATCGATCCGGTTAAGTGTACAGGCAGAGACTTGCCTTTCAGCCAGTATCGATAAAGTAATTCCACTGTATTCATTTAATTTGTATAATTATTGTGTTTTGTACAATTTTTATTAGTATTAGCTTCTAAATATTGCACCGCAATATCTCAAGTTTCTATCTTAACACTTCTAGAAGTTCTCCCTTTTGATTTTTAAATTGATTAATAATACAATACAACTGTAAACTGTTGTCTCCAATACCACCTAACTGACAGTTAGCACGTTGTAAAAACAGTGGATTATTCACTCATTCAACAGCTTACATTCTTTATCTCATTGACGGAACAGTTTGCTGAAATTCCATTCACCTCCTGCAGATTAGATATACTTCAGAATTTTCCTTAATATCAAAGTACTGCAAGTCTGACTATGATTCGGTACATGTCCTAAAGAAAAGATTGACAACCAGATAAATCAAACACATCAAAAACAACACCCCTTAACCCTTTCCTGCCTTATCTTGGTGGCATATGTTAACATATAGCATGCTGTCGGAAAGCATGTTGGAACCTCACAGGGCTCTTGGGTCCCAGTCTGAGGCAGTGAATAAATAAATGTTACACTGTTCTCATGTATACTCAGTAAAGGAGTTCCTTCTTCAGCTTGACAAAAATAATTCAGGACTGAAAGGATTAAAGCACTTTTTTGATTTGATTTGATAGATTTTTTGTGCATATATGCAGATATTTTCCTCATATTAGCTGGCCTCGTATGAACTATGTGTTACACCTCATTTATTCCAAGCACAGGTAACACTTAAACCAGTTCTTTTTTAGATGATGACTATAAGGATACATGGCTCTCAGTGAACTGACCCAGCAAGTGTCACTTAGTCCTCGCGCAGCCTGCTGACATGCCTAATGAAGCTGCTGTAGACTATTTTAGCATTTTGGGATATTTAAGGTTTTGTGTGGCCTCAAAGCATTGACACATCTGGCTGGAGTATATACCCTGTACAGTACCTTGTTTGTTACAGCAGGCATTTGCTTTTTGCAGTTTAGTAGTTAACACTATATGCTATAGTAGTGTAACCCTTTTCCATTAAAGATTGCTCTGGACGAAAAAAAAATGGAGAATCGACTTTAACCCTTTAATGCCCATTTTCTGTATCTCCTCTGACATGATCCTCATTATTATTACTGAACTCTGTAACGCTCATTCCTGTATCTCCTCTGATACGATGCTTAGACACTCCTCTATATTATTATTGAACTCTGTAACGCTCATTCCTGTATCTCCTCTGATACGATGCTTAGACACTCCTCTATATTATTATTATTGAACTCTGTAATGCTCATTCCTGTATCTCCTCTGATACGATGCTTAGACATGCCTCTATATTATTATTGAACTCTGTAATGCTCATTCCTGTATCTCCTCTGATACGATGCTTAGACACTCCTCTATATTATTATTATTGAACTCTGTAATGCTCATTCCTGTATCTCCTCTGATACGATGCTTAGACACGCCTCTATATTATTATTGAACTCTGTAATGCTCATTCCTGTATCTCCTCTGATACGATGCTTAGACACTCCTCTATATTATTATTATTGAACTCTGTAATGCTCATTCCTGTATCTCCTCTGATACAATGCTTATCCACTCCTCTATATTATTATTGAACTCTGTAACTCTCATTCCTGTATCTCCTCTGATACGATGCTTAGCCATGTCCGGCTGTTGACAGGAGTTGTGCTTCCCAGTGGTGGTTTTCAGTAAATGGCTTCCATTCCAGGAACACCAGGGAGACTGGCTTGATGGATATGTAGGTGTAGCCAGTGTGTTCATGGAGAGTCGGTTTCGCCCAGTATCACACCTCTTGTTAAGTCATTGAGAGCCATTCGGCCTTGCCCTTGATTGTTGCTGAGTAGTTGCAAACACAAACATTGCAGATGAGTGAGATTTCTTATTGTATTTACTTTTATCTAGTATGTTTGCCAGGCATTGTACAGTAGCTGTTCCACTACAGTTGTAATACTTCTTTGTTAAATGATTACATTCTTTAGTACCTGGTCAGGGGGTTAATTAGTCAAGGCTCCCCACCCTTGCCCTCATCTAGCGCTTAGGTCGCATTGCGTTATTCTCCTGCTGCCTTCAATATTAAATACCAGGTGGCTATTCATCTTGGCTTCAGAGCCGTACTGTTTCACTGGGATGGGTCAGCAGCTAATGTCTCTACTACAGGCAGGTCATAAAGATCACATGGAAGAATATTACTTCGACATCAATCAATTGTGTTTTAGTGTAAAATTGAACATGGAATGTGGGTCCTGTACAATTTGTCAAATGTAATCCAGTGTTTGTGTGTGTTTTAGGAATACAGAGTCTAACAAATGACAGCTTTGATGTTGCACCATTTATGGGAGGATTAGGAGTGGCTGATGAACCATCTCCGTGCAGTGGAAGAGGGGCATGATCAATAATCATAATTAACTTGCAATGGCTCTCAAGGCAGCAATGTGTTTAATATAAAGAAAGCAGTCTCCATGCTGCTGCTCTTCTTTTCAGTCCATGAGTTGCTATACTTCAGAATGAAATGGCAAACAGAATTGTCAGCAGCAGGCAAAGGTGATAAAAACACACACACACACACACACACATATATATATATATATATATATATATATATATATATATATATATATATATATATATATATATATATATATATACAGTGCCTTGCAAAAGTATTCAGACCCCTGACCAATTCTCTCATATTACCGAATTACAAATGGTACATTGAAATTTTGTTCTGTTTGATATTTTATTTTTAAACACTGAAACTCAGAATCAGTTATTGTAAGGTGACATTGGTTTTATGTTGGGAAATATTTTTAAGAAAAATAAAAAACTGAAATATCTTGCTTGCATAAGTATTCAACCCCTGTGCTGTGGAAGCTCCCAGTTTGCACCGATGAAAGAAATTGCCCTAACGAGGACACAATTACCTTACCATTGGCCTCCACCTGTGAACCATTAAAGTTGCTGTCACATTTTCTGGATAAAAACCCCACTGTTGAAGGATCATTGGTAAGGCTGTGAATCTGAAGGAAAATGAAGACCAAAGAGCATTCTACAGAAGTTAGAGATAACATATTACAAATGCATAGATTAGGGAAAGGGTACAAAATAATATCCAAGTGTTTGGATATCCCAGTGAGCACAGTTGGATCAATAATCAGGAAGTGGAAGCTGCATAACACCGCCCAGGCACTGCCAAGAAAAGGCTGTCCCTCAAAACTCAGTGCTCAAACAAGAAGGAGACTTGTGAGAGAAACCACAGAGAGGCCAACAATCACTTTGAAGGAGCTACAGAGTTCAGTGGCTGGGAGTGGAGTAATTGTGCACCAGTCAACCATATCAAGAGCTCTGCATAACTGGCACTGTATGGGAGGGTGGCAAGAAAGAAGCCGTTACTCAAAAAGTACCATCTGAAAGCATGTCTGGAGTTTGCCAGAAAGCATGAGAGTGACCCAGCTGCGATGTGGAAAAAGGTTTTGTGGTCAGATGAGCCCAAAATAGAGCTTTTTGGTCAAAACTGAAAGCGCTGTGTGTGGCGCAAACCTAACACTGCCCATGCCTCAAGACACACCATCCCTACAGTGAAGTATGGTGGTGGCAGCATCATGCTGTGGGGATGCTTCTCATCAGCTGGGACTGGGCATCTTGTTACAATTGAAGGAAGAATGGATGGAGCAAAATACAGGAAAACACTGCAAGAGAATCTGCTTCAGTCCGCTAAAAAACTGAAGCTTGGGAAGAAGTTCACCTTTCAGCAGGACAATGATCCCAAGCACAAGGCCAAAGCAACATTGGAGTGGCTCAAGAACAAAAAGGTGAATGTCCTACAGTGGTCCAGTCAAAGTCCTAATCTCAATCCCACTGAGAATCTGTGGCACTATTTGAAAATTGTGGTCCACCCAACCTGAACAACCTGGAGCAAATCTGCCAAGAAGAATGGGCCAAAATCACTCCGACACCGTGTGCAAAGCTGGTACATACTTACCCCAAAAGACTTAAAGCTGTTATTGCACCTCACAACAATTGTCACCTTACAACAATTGATTTTGAGTTTCAGTGTTTTAAAAATAAAATATCAAACAGAACGAAATTTCAATGTTCCATTTGTAATTCAGTAATATGAGAGAATTGGTCAGGGGTCTGAATACTTTTTTGCAAGGCACTGTATATATATATATATATATATATAACACTACTACTGCTTTCCGTGCTGGTACTAATTTATCAGAGGATTTAATAAGCACATTATCAGCATGCAGTGTGATGTCTGATAAGAATCGCGTGTTAGGGGCAGACGGGTGGCATCATTAAACAGAAGAAACCATTCAGGCAAGACTGGGTTAGAGACACATTCAAATGAAAAATGATTGTGTAAACCACTTAAAAATATCTTTCTTTTGTCTTATTTATGCTATCCACATCATTACTGATCCCTCCCCCCCTTTTCTTGATTTGAATGTTTGTTTGTTTGTTTGCTTTTTTGTATAATTTAAATTAGGATATTTACACATCGAAATGCAGCACTATAGAATGCAGTTTGCTGCTGTGTTAGAGGCCTGTTGTCGAAGGCAGCAGAATAAGCCACATACAAAAGAGTCCCTGATAGAACTGAGGTTAAGAAAAGTAGTGGTATCTGTAGGAAGGTGCTGTAGATCATTTATCAGCAAGCAAATACAATAGATACATTGCTATCTCCTCTGTAATGTCATCTCCATCAGCAGTAACATAATGGATACATGGAGCAGTGGTTGTACCAGGAGGTTGTGCATTTAATCCCTTGCTGGTGTTAATTCAGCTTACAGGAGTGTGTAGGATTGTAAGCTCTGTGGTATTCCAGAGGGTATCCTGCTTTCTCTGAAAGAAGCATTCCTGTGGGGAGCAGAATTAAGCTCTTAGTCCCTGGCAGCAGAGGAGAAGATCTGGCCCTGCAGAATTCTCTCATTTAGATTCAGAATGCAGTTCCACCCAGAGCTGCCTGCTTGCTCCTATGTCAGCTAATGCCATCGGGAACACTGTGTTTGAATCTGGTGGAAGTATGCGCTGTGACTTGGTATTCCCAGTATTGGCTTGTAGTTTCCTGCCCTTTTTTAAATGTATTATGCGAGCGTAATAAAATAATTGAGTAATTCATAAATAACTTCCACACCTAAGATAATGCTATGATTAATTTCTAATCCTTGAGGTCATTCCCGCTTTGTAAATGCCCTTGCCGTGTTCTGGAGGTGAGGGAATTGTAATTGATTTGACATGAGCACCAATACTTGCTCCATAAGGTTGCACTGACACACGATTTCAGTTAACTCTTTCAGCTCTGTGGACCTGAATAAAAAAAGGTTAGGAAAAAAAACACAATTCATAAATACATACTGCTGTAATTGTGTTAAATAAACAAATACAGAAGCTTGCTGTTAACTGCAGTAAGTCTTCACAGTACACTTTGTGTATTAAAACTGTAATAATTAAGTAGATAAAGTAACTTGACAACAGTAACATCCCTGAGGGTTGTTTTTGTTGAAAAGTTGAGCTTCGTAGTAGATTGTGTTTGCAGCTTCTCTGCCGTAACGTTTGAGGATATGAAAGTGTTTGCTATAGTGGAGGATTGTTGCCAAGTGTCAGTGGAATGTTGGCATGCCACCTTCATGGAGCTGGCGTTCGCTACTGCTGATGGTGGTACTGGAGTACATGGCTGTAACTTTACTGAGGGTTCAATCAATCTTCTTACTGGAGAAGTCGGCCTAAGCCAAGCTGGTCAAGCGGTCTTTGTGTTTGTGAAATATATATATATCTGTCTGTCTCTGTCTATCCTGTCTATCTATCAGTTGGGTGTTCCTTGTATGGTATTTTTAAAATAAAATGTCATGTTGAGTGTCACCTTTTAACATATTTAAGTACATTTTGAACTTCAAAAATTCAAACAATCAGCCATTTTTCCTTTTTTTGAGGGTTGAAATTGAAGGTTCTGCTATGAAGGTGGTGTGTCAGGTCTTTTCAGTTTACTGTAGCACTTTCACCACTTTTACCATCACAAGCTAAATACTTTAACATGTACTGTAAAGAGAAAAACTCTGCCACCTTCTGATTCTCAATCATTAGACTGACGACAGTCTCCCCCTGCCAAGTTTGCAGTGTATGCCAGCCTTGGGTTGTAATACGCCCCCATACCTTTGCTTCCTGACTCAACCACAGTTTTATCTTAAAAATTATGGGATATGTTACAGTAAAATAAATAACATAAATGTATGTTGCAGTATTTGAAACAACTTAATAGTATTTTTATTGGAAGTTTTTATTGTATTTTATAACTTGAAAGTTGATCATCTTTGCAATGTATTTGCCTTTTGATCTTTTGTTTTTTTTCCTTGTAAAAGTACATTTAAAGCTGTCTTGTTTAAAGATATATTTACAGTAGTTCTAAAAGTTCCAGAAAGCTTCCCCTAGTGTCAGAGTTTCACTGTGGCAGACTGTACACAGAAATGAATTTGATAGAAGCCATTGCAAGCACTCAGATCTGTTACTGCAGTTTCAGCCGCACTTACTCATTTTAAAGACGGGATTGTGCTAAAAGCTTTGGTAACCCAATACTACTTCACTCTGTACTCGGTGGCTGATTTATCATGACATTTGGAAACATTAAAGATTGACTGTACATTTACATTTGTTACATTTACATAGAAACCACTACAGTTCTGGTTTGAAACAGTTTTCCCATTTAATCTGCATTTTTGTGGTCTTCGTAATACACTGATTGCTAAAACTAATACCCTTTCAGACAGTAATACCATGTCATATTTTGGGGGGGTTGAAACTGCCTAACACATGGTCATGGTTGATTTTAGTGGTGTAAGTAAACAGGGTGTCCTAGGGGTGGCTACTCCCTATAGGTTTTACTGTTGTGTCTATGGACAGCATTGGTGTAGCTGTGAGTAGACTATTTAGTTTGAGGAAAGCTTTTTGATTTTCTACCATAGTGACGCACCTCTGGGAGTTTCCATGCATAGATCAGAGCTATAGATTTCTTAAGTGCTGTGTGAAAATTAAATTGATTTGCTTGATACGGTGAAAAGCTAAGAAGGTAATTTGAAAAAAAACGCTCGTCTTCAACAACGTTGACATTTATCAATCTCTTACTTGTTAGTCTTTTCAGATATCCCACAAAGAAACATTGCATTGTCTATAACTAGATATACAGCTATATCAGAAACTTAATTTAGGTATTTTATTTAACATCATGTAATTAAAGAAACTACAAAATTATATTGCAAAAGTCTACCGGAAGCCATAATAATAGTGCAGTATTTCAGGTTAGATTTCAAAATAACAGTAATGGAAAACTACAAAGCAGTATGTAATTCAACATGTTAACATAACTTTACTCAGCAGGTTTCATTCTATAGGTGATGCAAAACTTTTGGCCATAGCTGTTACTTCAAGTTAAAATAGAACTGTTGTTAAATACAAGAGTGTAGCTATTTTTAAAAAGAAAATTGCCTCCAGTTTCTAGGAACAAGTTGGCATGAATGTTAGAAGACATCACACGCTGAATATCTGCTCTAATAGCCATCTTAACCTTTCCATCAAACCATGTGTTCACTTCATGCATTGTAATATCTAACTGACATTAGAATCATTATAGTGGGATACTCTACTGTAAGTGCAGCCTTTATCAAATGCATAGTAGCATATAACTGAACTACATTGACTGGATTACATTTATTCACATGCTACTGATGCAGCCACTAAGAAATTATTTTCATGTCTAGGGCCATGGGAGAGATGTTCAGTGTTTTATAATCCTGGTTATAATCTGTCATTGTCAATTATCATTACCAGAGGAACAGCAGCAAGCAGCGACTCCACTGAGTGTATACAAACCCTCCTAACACAGGATCTCTAGTTCAAAGGCACTCGATCAAGAGTGAGGCAACGTGACATTTTCAGACTTTACAGCACTGCTGCTTGAAGCACTTTGCCTGGAAAGGCTAGACCATCTGTACTGTGCTGTACTGTAATTCTGGCATAAATCTACACACAATCAAGTTTGGCCCATTTACCCAGCAATAAACTCCTTGAGCCACCAGTGTTAGTTGGGTGTGTTGCTAGAGATCCAGCCAGATCTGAATGGGCAGCCTGAGCAGGAGCGTGTGTGGTGGGTCACGGTCAGAGAGCAACAGCTGCATGCCCACTGGGTCTGATGTTTGCATTCAGTAACATACTTCTAGATGTCCTTTATGCAGCAGTCCATTGTCTATTGGCTGCTGTTCACTAACAAAGTTCAGTTCTCCAAAATCCATGGAGCACACACAGCCACCAAGGAGGCCATTAGGCACTGCACACTCGTCCATGTAGGAGTCCTGTGGACACTATTGTAGCTCTCTTTGTAAAATGTGGGTCTAATCATACCCTCCTCGTTAAAGAATGTGAACATAAGCTTTGGTGAATAATACTCCTTAAGATCCACAGTTATTGAACCTCCAGATCCAGAATCCTTAGTACTGTCTTGAATTGTCATTTCCTGTAGCATTTCAGAGTGTGTGTCTTGAATTGTCATTTCCTGTAGCATTTCAGAGTGTGTGTCTTGAATTGTCATTTCCTGTAGCATTTCAGAGTGTGTGTCTTGAATTGTCATTTCCTGTAGCATTTCAGAGTGTGTGTCTTGAATTGTCATTTCCTGTAGCATGTCAGCATGTCTTTTTTGCCTTGCATTTTTTTCACTTCAGATTTACAATCTGATGATGACAACTGTGGACCTTTTTAAATTGCAGTTTATTTTGCACAGTTCCAGAAACTAATGCTTTAAATTTAGCGGAACGATTTGTACTGTTGCATCTGACTTTCTATAATAAATGTTTCTTAGGTGTTGCTCATTAAAATACGGTGTGACTTTATTCTGGTTGTTTCCTGTAGGAATTGCTCTGTTGTATACAGTATTCACGCCTTCTTGTATACTGTGCCTATCAGGCTGGATTGTAGGGTAGATGCCCAGACTCCCTCCATGCTCCTAGTCTGGATGCTGGCACAGTGTCACTTTGTAACTCGTCCCCCTCTGTATTTATCCATGGTGTATTGAGTTACAGCGCACCTCCTCTCTGAAGTTGGCACTGCATGATGTGTAAAGGCTCACCTTACAGATTGGCAGGTCTGTCAAATTCTGTGTCGGCAAGATGCAGGGAGTGTTCCTGGATTACAGTTCAGGAGGTCAAGCGTGATACAGAAACAAAAAAATCTGAACACCCCAGGGAATTGTTTAAATGCAAATATCGCACACAATCAAATAATACATATTTAATACTGAATACAACATTTCAGTATTAGTACCAGCTCACATTCAAATTACTGTAGGTCTACACAAAAAAAAAAAGTTGGAAAGAATTGCCAAACCCCTCCTCCTTTTAAAGAAACTCTCGCATGAAGACAGTATTTGTCACCTGTTCTGAAATTGATTTAATCACCATTTACTGTATCAATGCATTAGTTACATTTTTCGAGTAATCAATCTCTAAATAAAGTACTCGAGTATTTACTTTTTTTTTTGAGTACTCAGCTATTCAAACTCCTCCCTAATAACACACATCTTGTGTGTGACATACATTCTAGTCAGCTTAGGTACAGTTGCTATATTGTTGCTTTGAATGTGTAATGTTTAGGACTTCTGAGGCTATAGTGAAAATTATTAAACCAAGGTTTTTATATATTTTTTATATGTAAACAATTGGGGAAATAAATGTAAGTGTCTAAAACTTTTTGTAAATATATAAAAACAAAATGTAGGGAATACACTGCGCCTTTTTAAGTATTTGCTATTAAGTTGACTCATGTATTTGAATAGTAAGCTCAGTGTTTTGTGTGGTTTTTCTGTGCGTCAGCCTGCTAGCCCTGGGAGCTCCTCAGAAATATCTGTCTTGCGTCATCTCCCCAAGAGGGGCAGTCGCTGCCACTGCAAGGTAGGTGGGATTTATCCACTCCTGCTTGATCAAGTGAGTCATTTTCTCTTTCCCATTTTCCTAAGATCCAACTAAATATAAATCATCAAATTTTGTAACACCTAGGAGATTGTTTTGTGGGTCCCTGCTGAATCTTAAATCCACTCTTTGGAACAGAAATGGAAGAGGCACAGATCAATCAGTTATGACTTTGCAGCACACTGAATTAATTGCAGAGCTTGTGCAAATAGCTAAATGTGCCTGCGGCGCATACTGTAGTGCTGTTTGAAATGCTAGATACAGCTGACAGTTGTAAGCATTGTTCTGTTTACTGTAACGGAGAAAGGTAACTGGAGGGTAGTTGTGTGCAGAAATCAATACATTCTGCATAAACCACTTTTTATAGTCACAGTTATGGGTGAGAGAAGTTGATTTACTCTTCCTGTAAATCAGACTTTTTAATTAAGCATCCCCATAAGATTAGCTTGAGTGAGCCAACCCAGCACTGCACCCACTACTGCTGAAAACCATAGAGTGGCAGCTACAAATATGCAGTGTTGTGGAAACTCTGCAGGCAAAATCTGTTGGCACCTAAGGTGGGTGCTAAACTGGAGTGACCTTTGGTTTCCTGATGCTTTGAGATATTGACTCTGTAATTGATACACATGTATTTTGTGATTCCCTAGATCAAGTTCAAATGTGGGTGTTGTACTAGAAAAATGTACCTTTTCCTGACAGTGCTGAAGTTGCAAAATTGACTTAAAACATTGTGGATGAAACTGTGGTCTATTTTTTTAAAGATTGGGGAATACAAAGTCTGCAATGTGGCTTTTCTTCCCTTGGAACAATTCAAAAACAGTCATTTTTTGCAGTTCATTTGACAGTCCTAGCAGCATATTCATAATCCCCAGTGTGCTATATTTCCATGTGTTTTTAAAGTGAAATGCTGGTTTTCTATTTTGAATTGCTTAAAAGTGATGTAGATTTATACAGTGCATCTTAAAGGATGGAGCAAGGTATTGCATGCTGAATGTATGGCACAAGCAACAGCTTACATGATATTTTCTGTTATTCAGATGAGTGCAGTAAACATTTATCACAGAACATTAGTTTTATCACCATAGTAACATGGATTTCTTGTAGTACTAACCACAGTGTGATCACTAAGTGTGTGTAGGAGGGTGAAGAGGTCCTACTAAATTAGGTGTGGACTTCGGGGAAGATGTTGGCATTACTCAGATGTGTGTCACATGTAACAAATATATCCTCTGAAATAAGGTTAGAATTGTATACTGTAGACTTTTACAGCTGTATTTCACTGTTCTCTCAAATTACAGTTATTGACTTTCTGCAAAAGTGGTGGGAGTTCTTATAACATACTGTAACTGGAGGGAAGATCCTATTGATGAGTGCCAATGCCTGTTTTGCTTTTGGTCACATGATTTGTTGGAACGTCAGCTTCACTGTCTGTTGCTGTTTCTGTTCCTGTTCCCGTCACCGGGACACTTGCTCCAAAAAAATAAAATAAATGATTCATTCAGTAAACCAGGAACCTGCCACTGCAAAGTACCTGTTCCTCTGTAAATATGGCAGCTTTACATTGTTCTTTCAAAATGTGTTTAACATTTGATATGCTTTAATCTCAGTTAAAATGCGTCAGTACAGTCACATTGTTATTTTTAAGTTTGAACCCGTTTTTTATAGCATCACAACAAGTGTCGCTAAAAGTTAAAATTAATACACACGATTTAATATATGAATGTATACGAATTGGTCCTATCTACTATACTGTGTTTATTACTCAGTGTATTAATACATCTTTCTGGTTTTATTTATTATTTTTTCATTTAAACATGAGTTAGATACATTGTGGTATATGATGTTTATCATCATTGTTTTTTTTTTGTCACTGATACATTGCCTTGGGCGTACTTGCAAGATAATAGGGTTGAGAACCCATCTGCAGCATGCAGTGGTCTGGTGCTCCCATGGTTTGGGGAGGTAAATAAAGCTTCACACAGCCCTACTGGCCAAGGCAGGGGGATCGTAGGACGTAGTTGCGTATTTGAAATTGGAGAGAAAAGCAGATAACACTGTACTGTACGCTATCCTGCAGCAAGTTTTCAGGATAGTATAACAAGTGTAATTTGTAAATATTGTATTTGAACATGAGCGACATAAAGAAAAGCCATCTATCTTGCAAAAAAAAAAAAACTTTTGTGTAGATTAGTCTTCTTGGGGGCTTACTTAGTCTGGTTAATAAGGACTAGAAGAGTTAAACTCAGCCAGCACTAATTGACGAAGGTCTGGTTAATAAGGACGAGACGTCTCAAACTCAGCAAGCACTAATCGACTAAGGTTTTGGATTAGCCATAGTCCATATTAATTACTGTGCTAGTGTTTCAGCCCTGATTGGCACTGGCTTTCTTTGATTTGCAGTGCCGATTTGTCAGATACATTGTGTTTGTGAAAATGATTAATTAGCAGATTGTTTTAGATGACTGCTAATAACAGGGTGTTTGCAGAGTGCCTTTCTGTTGGCAACACAGGTACTCCTGAGTTTGTATTTTTGCTGCACAGTATTGCGTGGCTAAATCAAATATTTAGTATATTAAAATGTAAAATATTTGCCTTTTTAAACAACTTAACAAAACACAATATACCTAAAAAAAAATAGTGTGTTTCTATCATGGCTTTCTTTTAATCAATGTATATAATCAATTAATTACATATATTACCGTATACATGCCACGTATTTCTGCAGACCAGTTTTTACTTGTTTAAAAAAGCATAATTTGAAGATACAGCAATAAAGTGTAGTGGAAATCCACTCAGCAAGTCTAATATGGTTAAAGGATAAATGTGTTTTCTTTTGTTCTTTTTTTATGGAAGTGAATTGGCTCTGGCAGACTGCTACCCAGAACTACTTTGTGAAACTAGCCCCAGGTCATAAAAATAACTACAAACACATACATACCTGTTCTGTGTGAAGTGAGAATTGTATTGCAACAGGTTGGCTGGAGCCAGAAATAGCCTCAGGAATGATTTGCCATTTAGGGCTCAATACAGCAGGTCTTTCAAAAAACATCATGCGCAGGGCATGACGCCTTGGATTTGTCGTCTTATCAAAAAATAGTTTGTTTATTCACATGACATTTTTGCACATCCTCCATCTCTGCTATATTCAAGACAGATATGTAGCATGAAGCTATGTTAGGTGACCTAGAAAAATGTTAGTGTCAACGCTAAATTGTTTTGTCGCAACGTTGTCCGATTATGACGTTCCAGCAGTATGAGGGTCAACACTGCAGCTTGCTTTCTTCACAGGTACAAATGCTGTATTCTAGAATCAAGCTTGGTGCCATTAGAGGCAACCGGAGCTTCCTCTTGGGCCGCATTCACATTTGGTTTGTTTGGGATGAGTTTTTTGACAAAAGGACTGAGTTTGGTTAGTTTGTTTCAGTGCAATGTGGAAGCACGGTCAGTTCAAACATGTTGAAGTGAACAAGCAAGTAGAACAGAGTCCTTTTGAAGTGAACCAAGTTCTTTTGCACGGAGGTGCACATGTGGGTACAAAAGGAACTGAGCTCTCATCCTCCAGAGATCCTTTCCGAGTGAGCTCAGTTTGGGTTAGAAATGAACCCCATGTAAACATACCTCAATCCTGCCCTGTCCATCCTGTGCTATTCAGTCTCACACCTCTCAGTCAGAGACTGACAGTTGTGATTGGATTTTGTGACGTGAGCTAGTCAGATTTAAATCGAGCCTTCCAGAAGTACAGAGACCAGGCTTCCATCTCCTTGGGTATTTACTGAGTGTTTGTATAAGACCTTGTTGCATCTTCAAATGTGTTAAATACTTACTAGTACAAGTGGTGTGAACGGCTCTTGACCTAGCCTCCATTTTACATGTTATCACGACTTGATTAAGGTGCATGCTTGATTTACTGTTTCAATACTATTCACAATATGCAGCACCATTGTGTTGTTGCTATGAGAAAAAACATTGAAAATGTAATCCTGCAGCAGTACGGTGCTTGAACACTGGCAAAAAGCACTGGCTAATGCTTGTCTGATTTTTTTATTAGTATTTTTTCTGTTTGTTTTGTTACCTAATATTCTGAATGTGGCTCTAAATGTCTAAAAGCATAACTTATTGATATACATTCAACTTCAGTTCTTTGTAAGGCAAGTTATTGATTGTTAAAATCAGGGAATACTGCCATTGAGCAAACATGCAAAATGAAGACAGGTGTAATTCCCACAAGGAAATCTCCCTCCGCTGTTTACTGAAGGACTTTTAAGATACTCCCTTACCTTTCATCTGCATACCAACATCAATCATTTTTGTTGCAGATTTTCTGCAGGGAATAAAACCATTGTACTGGTATAACCCTAGTAAAAAAAACTACTTCATTTCAGGAAGGAGAAGTCAAATTGCTGTTAGTTCTTGCTAGTTTCCTTTATTTTATTCCTGTACTGTATATTCTTATATTTCCTGAGATGATAATACTGTAGGACATAAAATAGGTTATTTGAATCACATACACTGGGTTTCAAATGTCACCTCTGCACCTTTTTCAGGTTTACGTTCAAGCTTGTTTTCTGTTGTACTGTTGGGGTTCATGTAAAAGCCCTGGAATTGAAAATGTAATGCCAGTTTGCAATCACCGGTATACTCGTCCACAAGCAACCATTATTCCTGCAGATTCCGACCATGACAGGGCTGTGCACATTGTAGAAGTGGAGTACCACACTCCAGGGTGTTCAGATATGATCCAAAATAACAGCACTTGGCTTTACCCTGGTGGAGAACAGTACCCATAGGCGTGCAGATATTGAGCACTCTGTTGTATATTACTGCTTTCTTGGAAGCTCATTAATAAAGATACCATTAAAACAATGCAAAAAGGTAAGGTGACAGATACTGCATATTTAAGCAATGGAATGGCACTATATAGCTGTTGGTTTGGAGGGTATCATTTTACAACCTTTTGTCAAGTTGTTGGTTTTGTTGGTCAAATCAATACTGGTATTTCATGTGGTTTTGGTTCTTATAGGTTTTAATAATACAGTGGAACACCAGAGTTAGAAACACCAGAGTTACAAACTGACCGGTCTACTGAACACCCACTTTCAACCGGAAGCACCCAATCACTCAACCATGAGAGCAGTGCATCCACATAGGCGCTCCTGTAAGCAACATGCTGGTCATGGAGAAGCAACATTACTGAACCAACAAATGTGTTCAGAAAGGTGAAGCAGATTTCAAAGCAAGTACAGGCAATTTTACTAGGAACATTTTAGTTTCAAGCCAAAGGCGGCAAGCTGCACGAATGCATTTTGTTTAAAACAGGAATAGTGTTAACCCAGGTTTTCATGGATATTTAAGTCTGTGTTTCTGCTACAGTTACGATTCCAATGGTAACTTAAACATAGCCTTTTTTTTCATTTATAGTACTGTTTTAAAGACTTTAGAACCATAATGATATGAGTATTGCATTACTGTGCTGCATCCTTGTATTATTCACCAAATTGAGGGTGTCCACATGTAATAAAACCATTGAAAATCCAGCTATCAGAGTACAAACATTTCAGACCTACGAACAACCTCCATCCACAAGGAACTCTGCCGTTCTACTCTGACCTGTTTTGTACTGGAATAACCAAAGGCATCATGTTTTCAGGATATCAGCTTCTTGGCTAGTGATGTAAATTGTTTCAGCATTAAAGCCCAGGTGCTCTGCATTGTTTCTGAGCTGTGTACACATTTCAATGACATGCACTTTGGCAGAGGTGCTGTGCATTGATTCTGAGATGTGTACAAATTTCAATGACATGCACTTTGGCAGAGCATATGACGTTTTGGAGCAGATTTGCCAACAGCTGTCAGGCTAAATGTTTTGAGTACTTGTCTATAATTTGTAGTTGTTACATTTAACTAAAGCACCCAGATAGAATACAGAATCCTGAACAATGACATCATTCAAGTGGCACGCGCTAATTGTCTTGCATATTGTATCACTACTTTGATTGACTGCACATATTGTTCGTGTTTGGGTTTATGCCGACGATGCAGAACGCTAATAATATTCTATCCCTATTCGTAAGCACGTCCTGTGGTAACTGCTCATTTCGCTGTGGAAGGATATGTACGCCTGTCCATCCGTGTCACAATTGAGAGCTGCTTCTCCAGTTGATGCTGCAGTACCAACCTGCTTGTTCAATAGGCTAAGCCAATGAAATACAGAGCTCATGTATATGTAAACCTTTTTTTAACCCTTTCAGTCCTGAATTACTGGAGAATTACGTGGAGAATAAACACTTTTATTGAGTGTACATGAGAACGTGTTTTTACATATACGTATACATATATGTAAAAACATGTTCTCATGTACACTCAATAAAAGTTCCAGCGTGATTGATCATTTAAGTAATTGAAGAACTGTTTGCCTTTTAATTGAGGTTTCAATATTATAATAATTGTTTTTCCATAATCTTGTTCTGAAAAATGGTTTTACATTTCTCAAGGGTAGCCTGAGCTGCTGTGACACATGTGGCCAACTCTGCTGTCACTCATTTCTTGTCTCTGGGAGTTGCAACTTAATAAACAAAATACAAAAAATGCAATTATAAACATATTAGTGTATTTAAGAATAGCGTCAGTCCACCACATGCTTTCCTTTAAGACGATTGGTGTCGACCACCTTGACCTTTAAGTACCCAGATGGCTTGAGATAATTTGACATTCTATTAAATGTCAAGATGCTTGTTCCTTTGCAGGGGTCATCTGTTTTAAAGGTAATACCTGGCTCCAAAAGATAGATGTTTTATATTGTTGTTATGTTAGTAACTGACATTTCTAATAGCAAGTGGATGAGGGCGATCAGGAAAAAATGAAGAATCGCACGAAAGGAGGCGGGGGCGGCGCCTTTACTGGCCGTGATCAGTGTTGGCTGCCCACTACTGTGGGGAAAAAAGCAATTGACTGTAGTCTGTTAGTTCCCACTGAAGTTCATAGTGCTGCTTAATTATCCCCTGCCCCCCCCGCCTACTCTAAATAAAGTACAATTGAAAAAACCAACACATTTTTGTAATTGTCAGTTGGTTTTCTGTCACCCTACCAGAATGGGCAGTGGCCCTTTAATGCAAATGTGTAACCAGTGTTTGTTTGGTATGATGAAAACACAGAAATCAGATACCGACAGTTTAGCATGTGTAAGCAAACAACACTTTTATTTAGAACCAGCAATTTGCATTTCAGGAAGAACAGGCAATATTTAAATGAATATTGATTACATTACCTATAAAGATACCCCTAATTCTTACAACCAGCTGTGTGGTTAAATCTTTCAACCAGACCAGACATCATTTAAGAATTAATAGGAGACACAGGAGCATTACCTGTGTTAGCATTATTTAGCTAAGTTGTAGAGGGTGGCGTGTGTCTCCCTGTCCCTTAATCAGTCCCTCAGTATCACTCTTATTTCTGCATGTATTTGGAGACCTGCTTATTACACTGTGATTAAATGCTGTTGCTAGTTGTTGTTCTGTACTGTTTTGTACACACTGTTGATATTTATCAATAGCCTTTTCATCATACTGATGGTTTAATTATGCATTCAGTTTACAGCCGCGGTGGGTGATTATATTACTGACATACTTGTTCACAACGTGTGATATCGAGAGCTTGGTTCGTGATACTTTATTAGCTTGGGATAATACATTAATTTAACCTCAATGAGCATGGTGCGCTGTTTAATACTTTGCTCAGACAACATGAATGGCAATTTTAATGAAGCATTTTTCACCAAAATGTAGCAGGATTGTATGGCATAAAATAAATAAGAAAACAATTTAGAAAACCTAGAAATACTGCAGTTTACAAGAAAGTGATTATATATTAAAACGTCTAGGTAGTAGACCACTGTTAGTTTACTGTGCGTGTGTGTAAGAAGAAAGTTGCACAAGGTTACATCAGTAACAGTACTGTGGCTTCATCATGTCACTTTAAGGATGTGTTGCATACTTTGTTTTAAATTATACACTGTAAAAGGACATTTTCCATTAGATGCTGTCAGCCTTATCACCAGAAATATCACTGTGCTCCAGACACCCACAAGAATCCCACTTCATATTTTATAAAAAATGAAAATGTTTAATTCATGCAGATGATACTTTAGTCAGATCTATTTTAACACACCAGAAAAGATTCGCTAATGTGTGCATTCTGTGATCATGCATTTGCAGTTGGAGCCGTTTCCATGTGTTCCATTTTGATAAGGAAGATGGCACAAAGAAGCATGCAGAGCATGTCAAATACATGGAGAATGCTCCATGTTTGCACACTGAACTTTTGTTCACACACTAAATAGTTTTCTTTGTTTGGGTCCTCAGGTCAGTACACTGTATTTTCACACATTGTTATCAGAACAATATTTTTTGTTTGACAAAACCTTGATTGTTTGCTAGATTAACAGATCAGCCTTTGAAGTGCAGGGACATGTCATTTAAGACAGTATATAAATATGCTGTTCTCAAAACACAATTGAGAAAATGTTGTATGTGGGCGAGAGAATTGTGTCATGCCCTGGCACAGCCCTGTGTAGATTCCCAGTTAGGTCATTATGCAGGAACACACAATGCTAGACTCAGCGCACACAAGTTTCTTAGCTGTGTTACTGACCTTATCATTGTTCGCAGGGATATGTTCTTGTATAAGTCAATGCGGCGTGCATCTCTTGTTATAAGTGATGATATCTTGTGTATATTGAGCAGGTTGGGTTCTGGCTGCTCAAATTATGTGAAATTATTTATTTTAAGATGAAAATTGTACTATTCATCTGCTATTTAAATTCCTTAAGTAGGTGCTGCATCAAAGTTAAAAAGTGAGAACTATGTTGTGCGTGGAGGGAGGATGATCATTTTGCCTTCATGAAACTTAATGAATCATTTCCAGTGTAGGCGTATTTCATGTAAAATGTTTATTGATTTTATACACCAGTGTAAACCATTCTTTTAATTGGAGTTTGGGGCCTACAGCTGTGGGTATAGTTCTCAGCTTGTTTATGTTCAAGGCTCGCTGTAACTCTCCTGGCCAGAATGATCTGATCACAATTGCAGAATGCCAGTAAATTGTTAGCGGTTGCCAGCTCTCCTTGATAGTAGTTTAAGTGGTATTAGAAAGCAAAAACCTTGAGCCCTTTAAAGATAACAGAGAAGTGTTTGTGCATGGCGGTGCAATTGCAATTCCTGATGTGTTAAGGCTTGAGACTGCCAGTCTTGGCTTACAGTCACTCAGACTCAAGTCTAACCCCCTTCTTCAGGTTACAGCACTCTTCAAGTCTGGACAGAACAGCTTTTAAGAACCACCTCAATCCGTTAAGATAATACTAGCCAACAAGATTGTTATTGATTTTGTTTTAACAGCCCTACAGAGCTCATGAGAGTGGTTTCCCAAGCCAAATGCACATATCACATGCGTGTTGAAGTTTGATATTATATTAAACCACCCCAAAATATATATTTTTTTGTAGTAAAACACTGGTTTTGTTTAACTTCAGACTGCTTTTGAAATGCATGATATTTGAATATACAGAAGCACAGTCATGACAGTACAGCCATAGTCTATATAGCACCACCTGTAGTGTGTGTGTGTGTGTGTTTGCATTTACCATCGTGCAGCATGGTCACATTGTATTGTAACTACTGCACTGAAAATCAGCTGTAGGCAGTAATTGTAGCAGGACAGTGTTTTCTAACAAGATGAGGTTTTTAATATTGAATTTCCGGTAAGTGAACGTCTCACTCCAGGGAGCAGCTGATTCTGTCAAGAAAAGGGATAAGAAAAAGAAACCCTGTTCTAAATCTAATATCGAGTCTTTGGATCACAGATCACACCCTTTTTGAAAGAACTGGAAGGGCAGGTGTAGTTCTGACAGGTAGAGCATTTCTATAACCTACTCCTCCTTCACCACACACAGGTCTGTTTCCAACACCGCTGCCTGGCTGAAACCTGCCGAGTGTACTTTGTGAGTCTGTATTGTAGGAACGTTTGGGATACTTTTTTTGTTCTGCAGCTAGTGCCCAGAGCTACAGCACAGAATTAGATCAGGTGTAATGAGGGTTTCCTGCCTTGCTGATAAAAATGTACTTGTTAGTTTGTCATATTCTGACCAACGTTGTGTTAAGCCACCCATTGTTAGTACATGTATTATTATTATTATTATTAATAATAATAATAATAATAATAATAATAATAATAATAATAATACCCAAAACCAATGTATATTTTTAAAGCAAATATAGCCTATGCTGTTTGTTAATAGCAAAGGCTTAATTTTGTAATACACAGTACTTGATACTTTAATATACCTGATCTCAATGTTGTCTGCTTACAGTTAATCTAAACGAGTGTTGCAGAAACAAAGGAATATCCTGCTTAGAGTTAATCTAACACAGTGTTGCAGAAACAAAGGAACATCTTCAGTGGTGAAATGAGTTTCAGGCCACATTTCTACCACATGGCTTGATGTTGTCTCTACATCTGGGTGACGGGCTGTGAACAGATCTATTGGAACTACCTTACTGTATCCTTTGGATCCAAGTTGTCAAGCTTATACATAAAAACATCCTGCCTTCTGTTCAAGACAAACAGATCCCTAGCAACAGCAGAGATAACCAGCTGATTCTGGGCTATATACATTTAAATGTGGATCTGGGTCAAACATTTTCTTGGTGGTACATAATAAATTAACCCCATAAATATCATTATGGTAACATTCACTAGTTTGTTGCCTGTTATGCATTTAATTTTTGTAAACAACTTTTGTTTTGCGCAAGCAAATTCTGTATGACAAATAACAAAAAATAAGCAATATGATGAAACATGTACAGCAATTTACTTGGCACTCTATCCCTCACAGTACTAAGCGGGTGCTCAGTGGGCAAGGGCTATACTGTGTCAGTGCTGTAAAGCCACATACTTAAACTCTTCAGGGTATTGCTGTATCTCATCCTGCAGCAGTAAAGTAATACATTGCATGTGCAATGCAGGGTTCCGTCAGCGCATATATTTTTTTCTACTAAAAGCCTATTTGGCCTCAAGCATATTTATTCTGGTAATTGACCAGTGAATTCTCGCACACATTCAACCTCGGGACGAATAATACCCCTGCCAGGCTTCAGGAGTAACCTGTAATTACTCTGTAGAAGTGTGGTGGGCAGAATGGAGAAATATTTACTTACAGCAGCAACACAAGGAAAGCTGCCATTTAAGAAAATTGTCAAACAACTTTGTTCCCCTGTGTTTTTTCAGCTAAAAGTTTAATAACATGGCTTGCTTTTCCTGGCAGGTTTCATTTACCTAAAAATAACACTTTAAAAAAAAAATAACACAGACCTAATTTATACAAACATACATTAAGGGCACTGCGAACTGAGGAAGTTAAAATGTGCAAATGTAATTGTCTTAAAAAATAAAAAACAATCACAGAGGATGTGTCAATTAGAGAACATTATCAAGTAAGTGAAGTACTAATTGACTGCAAAATTGTGTGATCTGTGCCTCATTTCTGTTCAGTGTTTTAGCTGTACAGTACTTGGGTGTGAGTAGATGAGCCTAGTACTTCTGAGGGGAATTTCAGAGGCTCGCTGCAGTCTTCAAGAAAGGAAGCATGCATAGTTAAAGAGTTCTGTTTTTAAACAGATTATCCACCAGGGAAACAGGAGATTAGTTGATATTTTAATATACTCGATATAGGAGATCCTCATTTCCTGACATAAGTATAAAGCCCTTGGAGTGTTTTATTTTATTTTTTTTTTGCTTTTTACGACCTAAAACATTTGCTTAAGGAATTGTGTAACTTGTTTGTTTTACACTAAAACAACCCCACCAAGCTTCAGGTTATTGTATAAACAATGTATTCAAGTAAAATATGCTTGTTATGAATTCCTGTTCATCTCTTGGGCGATTAAGAACATTAGTCACCGCTGTAGATATTTTGCTGTTGTCTTGTGGTGAGGGCATCACATGTTACTGCTGTGCAAGCGGAATGGAATATTCCACTGTAAGCAATCGCTGTCTGTGACTGCTACAACTGATAGGCTTGCAGTGCAGAATGCCTTATGGTAAAGACATCCAATATTTGTATTCAGTGTAATTTAAAAAAAAAACAAAGAAACGTTTGTCCTAAGCCATGTTTTACCACCATGCTGTGTCATGGAGTTGTTTAAAACAAGGTTGTGGGTCTACCACCAGCAGTCTCATAACTTGTGCTTATTTGAACAAGTTGTTTGCTCATTTTCAATGCACACTTTTTAAGCAGTTTTGCTAAGTGCATACACTGTTGTCTCTGAGCTAGTAATACAGTAAGTACATCAAGTCAAGGCACAGTAGTGTTATGCAAAGGAGATGAGTTTGAGAATGTAGCTTGAGTAACTGGCTGGCTGGCTCACTGCTCCCACGTTTCATCCACTGGAGTGCTGGTCCAGACTATTTGCTGCGGATGAGCAGGGTATCCCCCTGCCGCAAGAAGATTTTGGACAATGATTAATCTGACCTAAATTCTTACATTCAATTTCAGATCAGTAAAAGAAAACAACAACATTTGGTTAATTTTAAAATGATATAATTTATAACTTCAATTAAGAACCCGCTCACCCCCTGAAATGTGGGTCACCGGTTGGTCTGTGGCTGTTGATTGATTGGTTGTAAATTAACTAGAATGCTGTACCCCCCCCCCCCCCTTTACCAGTTTCTGTGCACAGTAATTAAGTTGTCAAGCTTTGACCCTCACGTCCCTTTTGGGTCACAGTTAGCTTAACCTTGTCACACCAAGGAAGCCCAAGTTCACAGTGTATCGTCGCACAAAGCAGTCCACATAGATCTCACTGAATGACCTTTGTGTCTTCCGTGTTGTAAATCATAGTTGTCTCCTACTAGAGCTGCCCCACTGCCTGTCTATCTGGAGAGTGTTGTTTTGGGAGGGGGGTGATATAAAAAGTTGACTTTGTGGAGGTCCTGTCAGAGGACAGGTGTATCAGAACTGGAAGCATCTGTTTCTGATCATAATCATTCCTGCTAAATTAGACACATGGATCACAAAGATCACAAAGTGTAGGATAACAAAATCCAGATTACACTGTTATCCAGATTACAAGTTTTGAGAAAACTGCCACTAGTGATATAAAATGCATACAGTATCTCTAAGTATTGGACATTTATGTTGAAAGGTAGTGTTTTCACTATTTACCAATAAGCATTGATTACAACCTCAAGCATCACTATGTGTCAACTAGGAGCACTGCAGAACAACCATGTGCAACTATCTGCAATCCCAAGTGAGATAGTCTAACCATTAGCTAGGATATCAGTGCCCTGCCACTGCAGGGAGGTGTGTTTGGAAGCGTTTCGGCTTTGCTAAGGATAGGACAGCATGGATTACACTGTAGATAGATGGCACACATGTCTTTGGGCCAGCAAGGCAGTCCATTGCGTGGGAGTACTGGTACAGTAAAGGTGCAATCATTTCCACATTGTGCTCTTAATGCTGAGCTGCTGTTTTGCATGGAGGGTGCTGTAATGTGAGGGGCTGTTCACTAGTTCGTTACACTTACACTTTGAGTCATTGTCTTGATATTTTGTACACAGATGCATTCAGTGATTCTTTCCAATACAGGCAGTGGCAGATTTGAATCACTGACAACATAACAAAAGACAAACTGGTATTGTCTATAAGAATTAGAATATTCTTGGATTAGCACATAATCCAGGTGGAAGCAATGCAAAGATGGGAGAAGGGCAGACAGTGCTTTCCAAAAATGGAAATTGTATCTCTTTTATTTATTACATTTCTAATAGCACAGCTAAAATAAACTTACGAGAGCAGGAATAGCAACGCCCAATTCTGTTTACTTTACAATAACCATACAACGGCAATCAATCTATTACATAAACATTCCACTGCGCACATTCCCCTGGCTACACGTTGCTGTGTCTGAATTGAGTTCAAGGCATTTCAGAATTGTAGCTCTTGCACACGACCACTCGACCATGGAAGT